>NC_142877.1:36418863-36570378 GCF_051225735.1 Oryctolagus cuniculus
TACCGTGTATGATTGAAATGGAATCTTTCATTTGATTGTTGTTTATAGTGCTTGCCTTTTTCTGATGTACTATGATCTTTTTACTTCATATTTGTTGAACTCTTTATTTAATAGTGCCTTTAAGCCTTTGACTATAGTGTAAATTAAAATATTATATCAAAAATAAGTAAATAAAATATTAAGTTAAAAATTGGTGCAAAAAATATTTTGTAATCTGTGCCGAGTGTTTTCATAATACTCATTTTCCAGGAACTTTTGAGGCCCACTCGTGCTAATGGAATCGTTGTCACAGGCAACAGGAAGTGGAGACAGACACATAGCTCCTTCCATGAAGGAGAATTTCTGTTAAGGGATAGGCAAGGCCCTACCTCACAGCAAGTGGCCATCTGCGAGGACTGCATTTGTCTCTCCTTTTTGTTGGAACCAAAAAGCACCCAACTTCATCAATGAAGCTGTCTCCCTCTAGAATCTGCTTTTCTGCATGTTCAAGGTTCCCTGATGGTTTCCCAAAATTTACACAGGAGATTTTTAACGAAGTCCTCCTGCAAGGAGCATACGTTGCCTAACTGGCAAAGGCTTCCCTGTATGAAGAGACTTCAAAAGGTTCATTGAAATCAAAAGATTAGCTTATTTTTGGCAGAGAAAATTTTTTGAAATTCATACACAGTGTATCCACCAAACACATGTTTCACACACTTTTTAGACACCAACACCGGTAGAAGACAGAGAGGAAGTCCAAGGGTAAGAAGGGCCCAGGAAGCTGCATCCACCCAATAGGGTGCTCTGGGTCCTAAGGACAATTTCAGCCAGGTCTGTGTGCCCCCACACACTCAGTCCCAGGCCATGAGCTTCCAAGGAGGGAGTGAACTCAAGGAGGCAGACCCTGAAGGAGAAGAGGAGTGGGCTGACTTCTCCCCGCAGCTGGAGAGCAGAGTCCTCACCTGGACTCTGGAGGCTGCAACCCTCTGTGGACCATGGAGGCAGGGAACTGCCTGAGAGCCACACAGTGCCTTTTCTGTCCTAAGATCCATGCTGCTCAAACAGCGATTCGCAATGAAACCATGGGCTTGCTCCAGTCCTCATGCACACAGTCCCTCTCTGTAGATAATTTACCAATATGCAGAGCACCTGCCACAATGTTGAAAATCAACACAAGAATCTAGACTTCTAAGGAGTTGGCCAGAAAAGTGTGGTGGCAAATGTGGCAAATACAAGCCCTGCCTCTCCATTTCCTCCAGAAAACAATTCCACAGGGATGCCAAGTGTTTCTTAAGTTCCTTATAAGAAGTCAGAGGAGAAGGGACTATGTTCACCCTTCAGGCAGGAGAGGGTAAACATCTGCTCGTCCCTCACGTCCACGAACAAATTCCTTGGTCCTGTGCATGAATGGGTTCAAGTCCTCGGAGAAGCTGCCACCTGTAGAGAAATAAGGCCTGTAAATAAATTGTTGGGGAAAAGTCCTGTGGACGATTAAAAGGAGAAGGAACAAAAGGGAAGGCCTCTGTGGACAAGTCTCCTACCTGTGACAGAAGAGAGGGAAGGGAGGAGGGCTGAGCAGGATGAGTATTCACAGCGCCACACAGCCCTGAGATCACCTCGGGCAGGTCACTGGGCAGCGCCAGTTCAGAGATGGTCCATTAGAAGGAGTGTCGTTTGGGGTAAGGATAAGCTGATTCCAGCTCACTCACTGTACTCACGAACAGGCATGGAATAGCCCACGGAGAGTGGATTCTCTGAATTTGTGGATTGCAAGGCGCAGCAGCTGGATGCTGTCTGGGAACAGAGTCCTGTGGGAGCTGTTCTTCTGGAAAAGCCAGATGAACAGATTTCTCCTGGAACCCCTGTCATGCACTTCCCTTGCAGCACTGGATCCGCAAGGATGGGTTCACAGTCGTCTTGGCGATGGTTAGGCTGCTTTCAGCGAACACACGCTTGTTTCCTTCACAGCTTGGAGGCTGGGGAGTCCAAGATCAAGGTGACAGCAGACTTGCTGTCTGGTGAGGGCATGCATATATCCATTTTTTTTTTAAAGCATATCCTCCTCACATAGCAGAGAGCAGAAAATGAGAAAGAAATATCCGTCACGGGATCCTAAAAAGGCAACAATGCCATCATGAGGGATCCCTCCTCATGGTCTGGTTACTTCCCAAGCACTTGATCCAAATCACATGGAGGGTTAAGATCTAAACATTCACCCTTTGGGAAGACCAAAGCATTCAGTCTGTAGCACTAGTGAGCTTAAAGGGACATACCTCGACACCAATTTCCTGCATTTCTCATCCATACCCAAATGGGTCTCCAAGCACACTCTCCAGATTGACACCTGCAATTGAAATTTAAATCCACAGACTGATAAACAAACAGCACGTTAACCACTGTCGGTATCTAAGCATTTTTAACCACTGTGACTCTAACAGGATCTCAGCATCTCTTCAATTATAGCTCAGTGAGTACCTACTGTAGGTCAGGTACTGGGTCAACAGCAAAAAGGTAAATCAGACAAAATCTGAAAGGCCCGAGGGGCTTGCCTTCCTAGATCACTGAAAGATATACATACATATATATGAAAGGCAGAATGATAGAGCGCGCAGAGACAGAAAGGAGAGAAATCTCTCCCATTTGTTGGTTCACTCCTCAAATGCCTCTGACAGTCAGGAATGGGCCAAGCCAAAAACAGGATTCAGGAATTCCCTCTGGGTCTCTGCACAGGTGGCAAGGGCCCAAGTACTTGGGCCATGATCTGCTGCCTCCAAGGTACGTTAGACGAGAGCTGGTTCGGGAGTAAAGGCAAGACTCCTACGTAAGATACAGGCATCCCAAGTTAAGCCACAGAGACTGAAGGATCACATTCTCTTGCTGATTTTTGTGCTTCCATTCATTCTGTCTTATCATTTGGGGTTACCATTTTCTTTTTAATTTTTTTAAAAAATAAATTTTTTTAACTTTTATTTAATGAATATAAATTTCCAAAGTACAGCTTATGGATTACAATGGCTTCCCCCCCCAATAACTTCCCTCCCACCTGCAACCCTCCCCTTTCCCTCTCCCTCCCCCTTCCATTCACATCAAGATTCATTTTCAATTCTCTTTATATACAGAAGATCAGTTTAGCATATATTAAGTAAAGATTTCAACAGTTTGCACCCACATAGAAACACAAAGTGAAAAATACTGTTTGAGTACTAGTTATAGCATTAAATCACAATGTACAGCACATTAAGGACAGCGATCCTACATGAGGAGTAAGTGCACAGTGACTCCTGTTGTTGACTTAACAAATTGACACTCTTGTTTATGGCCTCAGTAATCACCCTAGGCTCTTGTCATGAGTCGCCAAGGCTATGGAAGCTTTTTGAGTTCACCAACTCTGATCATATTTAGACAAATCAGCCCTTAAGGCATGCGGATCTGGCTGAAAAGCCCATGAGAGTATTTCAGGCATGGAAAGCCAAGACACTCTGGTAAACAAACAAACAAACAAACAACCTAAATGAAAGATCTCTGCGAGTGAGATCCCAGTGAAAAGAACAGGTCATCAAAGAAGGAGGTACCTTTCTCTGAAGGGAGGAGAGAACTTCCACTTTGACTACAACCTTGTCTAAATAAAAAAATAAATTTAAAAATTTATTTCAAAGTCAAAGGGACAGAGACAGGCAGACTGACATAGATCTGCCATCCTCTGGTTCAATTCCCAAGGGCTATAGCTCCTGGTGCTGGGCCAATTCAAAACAAGGAGCAGGATGGGGGCGTGGTGGGGGCAGGCACGGAGCTGTGGTGTAGTGGAATTAAAGCCGCCACTGCTATATACTGGCATCCCATATTCGTGCCGGTTCGAGTCCCAGATGATCCACTTCCAATCCAACTCTCTGTTAATGCACCTGGGAAAGCAGCAGAAGACAGCCCAGGTCCTTCGATCCCTGCGCCCACGTGGGAGAGATGGAGGAAACTCCAGGCTCCTGACTTCAGCTTGGCCTAGCCCTGGTCATTGCGGCCATTTAGGGAGTGAGCCAGCAAATGGAAGATCTCTCTCTCTCCCTCCCTTTCAAATGAATAAACAAGTCTTTAAAAGAAAAAAAAAAACACAAAAACAGGAGCCTGGAACTCAATAAGGGTGGCAGAGACTGTAATACTTTTCTTGGCACTTCATGAAGATATCCAAAAGTGGTACTGCAAATATGTTTCTAGCACAGCCTGTTGAACGGTCAACCGGACTTTATCTCTTGCATTTTGCCTATATTGAACTCCTGTAAATGTCACAGACAAATTTCTAACAAAGCAAAAGAAAATTTACTAAAAATTAGTGCAGTGAGGGACACCACCACGTCAATGGAGTTTTAGTGCTGTCACAGAAGAGATCAGAATAAAAATATAGGTTCTTGGGACCTGCGCTCAAGTGATTCAGGTAGTTGTGCTTGGGTGGTAATTGTCACACCATGAAATGAAGGTGTTAAAATGAATCTGGGTAAGAAAATGTTGTTGGGGCTCGGTGCTGTGGCACAGCGAGTTAAGCCACCACCTGCAGCTCCAGCATTCCATACAGGCACTGGTTTGAGTCCCAGATGCTCCACTTCCAATCCAGCTCCCTGCTAATGCACCTGGAAAGCCAATGGGAGACAGCCCAAATCCTTGGGCCCTTGCACCCATGTGAGAGACCCAGATGAAGCTCCTGGCTCCTGGCTTCAGATCTCCCTGGCTCTGGTCATTGCGGCCATTTGGGTAGTGAACCAGCAGATGGAAGCTCTCTCTCTCTGGCTCTCCCTCTCTCTCTGTGTAACTCTGCCTTTCAAATAAATAAATCTTCAAAAAAGATATTGTTGGGTAAGTGTGATGTCTTCTCAGGTGAACTGATCAGCCAACTTCTGTATCAGATGAATTGATCAACCGGGATTTCCTGAAAACAAGGTAAAGATATTTATTGATGAACACTCATCCTTTAAAAGCAAAATTTCTCGGACACAAACAATTAAGTCGTGTTGACTCAAACTGTCTTAGTTTCGCATTCTGAAAACTATGAAATATCTGTCAGGTGGTTGCTGCTCTCAGCTTCAGGAGTATTTAGGTGGTCATTTATCTCTCACTTCTCTCACTACTGTATTTGTTTCCTATCTCAGTAGTTTTTTTCCTATTTTTAATTTGTCTTCTGATTATTTTTTGGCAACTTTAAGTAGTTGTTATCTGTTTGTCTCCTGTTTGATCAATCTCAGCCTTTGCTCACTTTATTAGTTACCAGTTCCACCACTTTCTTAGGCCCCTCCCCAGCCCTTTCTCTGCCAGCTGGGCTGTGTGCCAAGGATTAAAACATTTGCACTATGCTTTTAACCATAATTACATTTCCTGAGCTGTCATCAATGATGGAGTCAACAACTTGATAATATCCATTTGTGTTTATATGGACACAATAAGAATAATAAATGTGCATAATCATTGTCTATAGTGAGGCACAAATTTAAATTCTATATGCATATTAATCACTTTCAACCTAATAGTAGACACATTATTAGCTCTGTTTTACAAGTGAGGAAATTGGGGCATTGAGAGGCTTAGTGTCTTGTCTCCCGTGTTTGCTGACTACTCTTTTCAAATGGCATACCTTCATTCTCTTCCCCAGAATGAACATTCTTATTCAGCCATGCCTCTCCATCTGTCCCTTGCACACAGATTTTCCTAACTCAAGACTGTTTCCAAGGCAGTGTTCTGGGTTTTGAGTTTCTTTGCCAGATTTTTACCCCTGCCATTACTACTTGTCATAGAGGTACCAGTTAGTATCAGTTTCTCAAAGGGCTCTTCTCTGATACCTAAATACATTAGAAGATGCTTCTGGTTTTCTCTCTCTATAGCATCTATTATGTCAGCTCAGTCTGTAAACATGCGATCCATTTTGTGTGTATCATTGGAAAGCCTCTCTTTCCTTGTCAACAACAAGACACAGGATTCTTTGTGCACTACAGTATGCTCATAGTCAAGGACAGCACTTGGCATCAAGTGGGTAATTAATTTATATGTAACAGACAATAGAAATTGTTAAACATAATTTCATTTTTTATTTTAAAATGTGGTTATTGTATTTTACTGGTCAGAGAACAATTCTAGAATGAATTTTCATTAAATATAAGTCTTATAAATAATACATATATCCGCTTTTCCCTAAAATCTAACTCATATAATGAAACAAAGGAAAAATGAATAATCTTTGGGGCCCCAGAACACTGCAATAAAAACGAAGATGGAGAGATGCCTTGCACTGTGTGATGTTTCATAATGCACCTTATTCCATTTCCTTCTCCCTTAACATTGTGGTGTCATCGTGTATCCCTCTCAAGGAAGCAAGCACGGTGTTTCTTCTCCCATTGTAATGTTCTTATTCATACCTTCCTTGTCTCCCCTTTCTCATTCAAATTGTGAAGCAACCTTTCCCTAGTTATTGCTTAAATGTATTATGTGTACAGTGAGATTCTTTTCATGTCACTATCAGCCATTTGACTTGCTTGCTGCATTCGAAATATTCTCATTTTGCTCTATTAACCAGGTATTTGATAAAGTACAAATAAATTATTCAGACAACAAAATCTTTAGTAGTAGGCAAAATTCCTTCCAGGAGATTTAGCCATGTTCTTGAAAAAGCTACATGGGGGCAGGCACTGTGGCCTGCGGATGCCTGCAGTGCTGGCATTCCATATGGTGCCAGTTCGAGACCCAGCTGCTCCACTTCCGATCCAGCTCTCTGCTATGGCCTGAGAAAGCAGTAGAAAATGGCCTAGATCCTTGAGCCTCTGCACCCATGTGGGAAACCCAGAAGAAGCTCCTGGCTCCTGGCTTCAGAGCAGTGCAGCTCCAGCTGTTGTGGCCAATTAGGCAGTGAACCAGCGGATGGAAGACATCTCTCTTTCTCTCTTTCGGCCTCTCCTCTCTGTGTAACTGTGACTTTCAAGTAAAGTAAATAAATCTTAAAAAAAGAAGCTACATGGAAGAGGAATTGGAGTTGAGCATTGATGTAGTACAGGTTTAAATGTGGGAGAAGCTGAATTTCCAGCTCTTTCTATGATGACACACTTTCACTAAGTAGTATTGACAGTTGTACATACTTTTGGGAAACTACCACAGTAAATTCTTACAGTTTGTTTGTAGTGTCAGAACACCCATTTGTACATTCCATAAAAATCTGTGTAGAAAAGATTTTACTTCTTGAGAGACTGAAACTCTGAGAAGCAACTTTGAATTTATCATCATATTATATATGAGATGATCTCAGCAAATTGAGGCTTTCTTGCATTTCTTGGTTGATTTTGGACTTGGGCTACAAAGAATGGCAGTAAGTTCGGAATTCTCCTTGCTATACTTCATGTTTCCTAGGCGAGTCTGAGGCAGGAATCTCAGTTTAAGTAATTTCTGAGGAAGGTACTCTCAGGAGAAATGGAGCGACGGAAAGCAGATGAAACAAAGGAAGGAGGGAAGCAAAGGTTTGATATCTGTCAGAGAGTTTTAACTAGTCTCAGGGGAATCCCCGGAGTACTTATTTGACCATGGAGTTAGCACCACCTGAGGCATATTGACATTGGGCTTTTGCATCTCCTGTTGATCACTCTTTGGATGCAAAATACTAAGAAGGAAACATTGCACAGTCCTGTGGCCCAGAGGATGTGATCTGGCTGGACTGGACACCGACAAAATCTATTGGTGTGGCCATACATGTGCGTGAGTTTATCCTGTAAAAAGTGAAAGTTACAACTGTCTTTTTGAAATACCAGATATCATCCTTGAAAGAATTTAGCACTATAATTATAATTCTGATAAGTATAAACTAAATTTAGGATAACTACTTTCATTCAGGTTTGAGTGATAATAAGTCACACATGTGTCAATACATTCTTACGCAAATTGCTCCATATAATTAGTCTCATTTTTAGAAGTTCAGATTGACATATCTCCCCTCCCACCTCATTCATTTATCATGGAGATTTTCTTTCAAAAATTATTTATTTATTTGAGAAGCAGAGTTTCAGACAAAGAAAGGGAGAGACAAAGAGAGAAAGAGAGATCTCCCATACACTGTTTCACTACCATAACAGCAGGAGCTGGGCCAATCCGAAGCCAGGAGCCAGCAGCTTCTTCCAGGTCTCTACATAGGTGCAGGAACCTAAGTACTTGGGCATTTTCCACTGATTTCCCAGGCCATTAGCAGGGAGCTGGGTCAATGTGGAGCAGCCAGGACTCAAATCGGTGCCCATATGGGATGCCAGCATTTCAGGTGGAGGCCTGCCCTACTATGACACAGTGCCATTGCTATCATGGAGATTTTCTAGTACACTAAAGCAAATTATGGTACATACAGAATAATTTGGGAGTTTTAGAGATGTGCAAAAGCATATGTAATTGCAGGAAGCTGAGGAAGGAAATGACCTTCCAGTTAATCAGCAATCACTAGATCATGTAGTTAATTTTGGGAAATGATGAGGGATTAAGTAAGGAAGGCAGGGCCCAGATCACAAAAGACTTTGAAGAGTCTAAAAAGAGTTTGATCATTATCTTTTTTTTCTTTTTTCTTTTCTTTTCTTTTTTTTTTTTTTTTTTTTTTTGACAGATAGAGTTAGACAGTGTGAGAGAGAGACAGAGAGAAAGGTCTTCTTTCCATTGGTTCACCCCACAAATGTCCGCTACGGCTGGAGCTACGCCAATCTGAAGCCTAGGATCCAGGTGCTTCCTCCTGGTCTCCCATGCTGGTGCAGGGACCCAAGCACCTGGGCCATCCTCTGCTGCTATCCTCAGCCACAGCAGAGAGCTGGACTAGAAGAGGAGCAGCCGGGACTAGAACCCCGTGCCCATACGGGATGCCAGTGCTGCAGGCAGAGGATTAACCAAGTGAGTTACGTTGCTGGCCCAATCGTTATCTTAAGGACAGTAGGTTTGTTGGTTTTCTGGGTCTGTTAGAACAAATTACAGAAAGTTAGTGGCTTAAAGTAATAATACTTTATTCCCTCAGAGTTCTGGAGACTTGAAGTCTGAAATCAAAGTGCCAACAGGACTATGTTCCCTCGGGAGACTCTAAGGAAAAGGCCTCCCGTGCCTCTTCCATCCTCTAGTAGCTGTTGGCAACCATAGACTGTGACCCCATCTCTCTCTGCTCTGTCTTCATATCTTCTTCCCTGTGCACTTGTCTCACTTGTCCCTTAAAAAGCATGGCATGATAATATTTAGCAACCACTCAGATAATCCAGGAAAATTTCCTGATCTCAAGATCCTTAACATAATTACATGTACAAAGACCTGTTTTCCAAATAAGGTTAACGTCCACAGGTTCCAGGGATAAGGATGTGGATACAACTTTGGGAATCATTATTGGCCTCCCATAAGGGAAATACATAAAACATTTAAATCAAAGGACCAACATGATCATATTTATATTTTAGGGAAAACAAGAACTCTGCGGCTTTGTATGATTTGGATCAGATAGAGCTAATATTAAAGGTGAGGAGACATTACGGGACGACTTGTTCAAGTGGTGAGGAATTGTATAAATGTATTGGTAGTGGGGGAGTAGAGAGATGTTCAAAGATATAATTTGCCTCATTGAAGGACAGGTTAGCTATATGGATGAGCGAGACCTAGGAGAATACAATGATTCATTTACGGAAAACTGAATTAAAAGATAAGAATACTTGGTCAAAATATTTGAAATCCATACATATAAGGGGTCTTCAAAATATTCATGGAAAATGTATTTTACAAAGCAAATATGCCTGGGTTTAAGCATTGTTTTTTTTGCAGCAAAATAAATTTGTCTTTTAATTTCAATTCTTAAAAACTCTTTAAAGTAACCTGACATATGGTGTAGGAGCAAGCTTGGTGCAATGATTGCGACTTCAGTTGCAATATAGTGAGAGAGGGATACAATCTAGTATGGTTGTAACAGATCTCTCCAGAAGATGGCCCTAATACCTTTGCTTTGCTTCCTATTTCTATCGTGGTTGGAAAAAATAACATCACGTTTAATGACACAACACATTGAAACAGGACTTGAATGTCTCTATAGATTGATCAATCCGTGTCCTATAAAGCAGAAGTTATTTCCTGTACTGCCTCCCTAGGGCACCAGGATATTGCATCTGGCTGCCAGAATTCTACATTAGGTAGCCAGGGAGGGAGGCATATTGTACATCGTGGTGCTCCTTGCATTGATCCTTGGCAACTTGCTTGTGATTTCTGTATGTGTGGAGTAGAGAGATGTAACTGTAAGATAAGCGAGTGGGTAAGTGGAGTTGTCTACATCGTATCAAGTGTTGTGTGCCTGCTAGTATCATCTAAAGATATTTTGTAAGACGGTCTATTCCATTACAGCGGTCTCAAAAGGTAAGAGGATTCTGATACATATTTGGGGTAATTTAAGGCACTATGCAAAGCAAAACAAAAACCACAAGCAACCTCCTTCTTTTCCTCTCTAATTCCAATTCCAAAAAGATATAGGGTCAACTATATGGAGATGAAAATATTAATTCAATCACCAGTAAAAGTGTAATTAAGAACATGATGTATGTGTAAATTAGCAATCAGATTACCTTAAAAATTTGGATTTTATTACTTAGGATAACCCTAAAAACTAAGAAGCATTTGGGATTAAGGCAGACACATTGGCCCTCTGGAAGACTTGTGGCATGGGTGCCTTTCCCCGAGTTTGAATATCCTTTGACTTCAAGCTCTCAGATCCTGTGACTCTTCTCTAGGGACCACTGGCGTACACTGCATCTGGACATAAATCAGAAGTACTTGAAGAAATCTTTGATCAATGACTGACAGGTTGAAGGAATCAAAATGTATCTTCCTCAGATGCAGAACAACTTTACAGTAGAAGTTCTAGTACCAGGCTGGTGCTGTGGCATAGTGGGCTAAGCCATAAGGGCACCAGTTCGAGTCCTGGCTGCTCCTCTTCTGATTCAGCTCTCTGCTAAGGCCTGGGAAAGAAGAGGAAGATGGCCCAGGTGCTTGGGCCCCTAAACCCACATGGGAGACTGAGAAGGCTGCTGGCTCCTGGTTTCAGATTGTCTCAGCTCCGGCCATTGTGGCCATCTAGAGAGTGAACCAGCAGATGGAAGACCTTTTTCTCTGTTGCTCCTTCTTCTGTCTGTAAAGCTATCTCCCAAATAAATACATAAAATATTAAAGATTTTCTAGTACCTAAATCTCCTTTGGGGTCAGATGAATCTTGCCATCTGGAGATTCTACTTTTGTTTGTGGCATCCTCCTAGGAGCATGATCCTTAAAGGGCTTAAGCATGCCTCCCCAGCTCTGGGTTTACCTCTGAGGAATCCAACCTAACTCAGAGCCCTAGAACTCATGCAGTCCCATTTCAACTTTGGCATCTGGAAGCAGCTATACTTTTGCTTGCTAATCCTTTTGGTTCCAAACCCTTCTAGACATCATTTCTAAACTGGCAAGATTTCCTCCCTTTCAAGTTGAGTTCATTCTCTTTGGGAATCATGAAAACATCACAGATGGCCTTATAATATAAATAATTAGTGGCAAAGACAATTATTGCTCATCTGTGATGAATCAAACTTCTCTTTATTTAGTCAGCAACAAGCTGGACATGGCCATGATACCATCATTGATTCTGTGCAGCCTCATAGTTTAGAAAGTTATTCTGTATTCTTACTTCTTGGGGTCATATGCTGGGTGTTTATCTAAAATGACACTATCCATATACCCTCAGAATATCAGTTTCTATGTTAGTATTTTCCTTGGCAGTTGATTGCAAAACTGCAACCACAACTACAGCCTTTATTTACAAGAGTGTCACATTTCAGTACCTTTTAAAATATCCCTCATAAAAAGAAATTTCTCCTCTGATGATTTAAAGATACCCCAAAAGGCAAAACAAGTCTTTCAACATCATGTTTAACTCTGAGGCAAATGACTTCTTGTTCTTATTTATTTGCTTTATGGAAACCTCTAATTTCATTATCCTCTTTAACCTTTATTGATTAGAGCTGGGCAATTAATTAAATGACAATTTGTCTGCAGAAACATCTATATAAAGACGCGCTTTGGTAGGATGATCAGTGGATAACAAGTTGAACTATGGGTCACAAAAGTGATCTCCTTCTACAACTGCTTTCCTGAAATGACCAAGACCAAGTTTGTGTACACTAACATGATATGCAGCTATTTACACTGCTCTGTTTACCATTCTTATTATCCCTATCCTTTCTTTCTCTCCTCCATTAATTCATCCTTGAGCAATAATTCTGTGTCATGTACTGGGAAAAGAGAACAACAGCTCAGTCTCTGCTTTTCAAGCATCTACTGTCTAAAGTTGGTCCCTGAAATCAGTGTTGTTCACTTTAAATGTAGATTCCTGGAAGTTCTTCAAAATCTATTGAACAAACTTTGTTTAATCAAGTATCAAAGAAAGGAGTTTGCCATGATTTCCAGTGTGTTCTTTATGTCCAAAGTTCTATGACTCTGAGAATTTTAGCTAGACCTACTTAGAACAAAGACACATCTACCTTAGAAGAATATTACGAATTAGTATTTATATTGTGAATTCTCAAAGTATGATTCTTGAATCAACAAGATCAGCATCTGGGCACTTATTAGACACAGTCCAGCCCTTCTGAATCAGAAATCCCGGGGATGGGATGCTGTAATTTGATGGCTGCTGAAGTTTGGGTCTCATTGATTCAAAGAATGCAAATCAAACACCATCATCATGGAAACAAGGACTGAATTTTACCAAACAAAAAGACAACGAACCTCAAAATTACTAAGTACAATTTGCCAATGGCAACCCATGAGATTTTAATTCGATAGGCATGGATGAGCTTCCAGGAATCTATGTTTTAAACCTATACAGAAAATGACAAGGATCAAATTCAGATAGTAAATGCCCAAAAGGCAGAAACTGAGCTGGTGCTCTGCCTTCCCTGAATATAATAAAGTAATTGCTCAGCAATCAATTCATTGAGGAAAGAGAGGAGAAGGTGACAAGAGTGGCAAATAGGATAAGAACAGTAGTTGCATATCCTGTCAGTGCCACTGCTTTAGAGCTGGGAAGTCACTACTGTGTCAGTGCTCCCTACTTGTCACATGTTTATCAGTAGAACATTAAACAAGTTACAAATATTCCTAGAAAACAAACATTAATTTTAAAATGGATTTTTGGGTAAGAGGCAAGAGGGGACAAGACAATACTGAAACATCCATCTCATCATGTATTTGGTCCATATAAAATCTAAGTGTCAGACAATAAAAGTGTATACTCCTCTATCCTCCATTACCTCACAGAGAAAGAAAGCAAGCCTTGGAAAAACTCCTGTACATTCCAAGACAGGCATACTTCTGCCTCATTCCTGCTACTATCCCTTCTCAAATTTGGAATTCACACAATAAGCTGTGTTTACATGATGTGACAGTTGTAAAATATGTCTACTAATTGTCACTCCTCCTTTCAAAATGAGAAGCCTAACATTCCTCTCTTTGAACTCCCAGGCTTTGTAAGCCACTTCTAGCAAACAGAATGGGGTGCAGTCACAGTGTATGACAGCGGAGGTTAAATCCTAGAAGGCATTCAGTTTCTGTCTTGATCTTGCACCCCTCCTGGGAGGAGTATGTTCCTATGTTGAAAGACCTTTCCAGAATTCTGTGGGAAGGTTTGTGTGGATAAGAACTGAGGCAGCTTTCCCTACCTGTGAGTCATATGAGAGAGCCACATTGGAAGTGGATCTTCCAGACCCAGACAAGTATTCAGATAACAAATAACATCCATTCAGACTGACTAATAGAGGAGAATTCTAGGAAATCCAAGTGCTTGACTCTGGAATTCTTAGGGGCTTACAGGAAGTTAGTTTCTCTTAATGGGAGGACAAAATGGGAGGCATCAGAGATTGGATTTGGACAAGCTCTACTGTTGTAGTACAGGCAGTGCCTCGTCCCACCAACCCACTGTCAGGCAATCAGAATGAGTTCCTGGAGTTGTTCTAAAACCTCCACTTAATGTTCAATTTATAGAAAGATCTAGTTCCAGGCAAATACTACCTAACCCTACTAGAACAGTCTCAATTGAACACATGATTTGAGAAAGACAGAAGAAATGGGGTCATTTAGGAATTTATCCTGTGGTTAGTGCTTTTGATTATTTCATTATAAAATATAGCATATAGCATGTTTGACATAGTTTAATAGCATGCCATAAATGAAAAGAACAATGGAGCCTTTAATTACTCCAGACATCAACTGAATTGCTTCCAGCAACTTCTTTGGCAAGGAGACATCAGGCTAGTTGTTTTCTACCGAGGAGATAGAGCCCTTCAGACTACAACAGCTCTCCAAATACAGGAGATTCATAACACGGGATGAAATCTATGGGCTCAGCCACAGCAGCAGCATCCAGGAATTCTCCAGGGATTAGTGACAGTGGCACTTTTGGTGGACAACAGCTGCTCAGCTGTCATTTTGTACATGGCAACAATATGAGATCAACACAGTAACTCAGAAGACAGAACCAGTGATCAATACAAGCTTCTCTGCCATTGCTACCCTGGATCTTCATCAGGGTAGCTGAGTAAGTCGAGGAATGGGGAGCCCCTGGGTGGTCAACTCCAATCAGGATCATTCTCCTCTATTGACCCCAGTATATGCTCTTTATGAGTCAGGGAGAGGGGAGTTACAATGATCAGTGACAAAGTAGATTAAAACTCTAACAGTTTATTTCTTATTGTATCAGCTGAGCTCTATAATCCACATAATTGTACACAAGAGTTGCAGGCTTTCAAAGCATCCATCATCTTGAACGTGACTAGTGTTTAACACACGAAAAGAAACTTGGTAAACTACACACTAGTTCTGAAAATGTCACTCTAGGTTGACATATGTCACTTCTCATATTTCAATGACTGACTTACGTGACCTAATAGCGTTTAACTTGAGGGCACCAGAGCCATAGTTCTTCAGTGCGCCTAGAAGAAGGAAAACTGGAAGTACTCACCAGCATGTATGATTACCATTCCTACAAATTTTAACATCTTTCTTATGACAAAGAAACGGTGAAGAAGCTCTGGACTCTGTCTCTTGTTAGCCAGGAGTAATAATTCCTAGAACATATGAGACATCAGGCAGTAGGTAGCCCCTGGACAATGAAATGGAATTTTTTTAAGATTTATTTATTTATTTGAGAGGCAGAGTTACAGATAGAGAGAGGGAGAGAGAGAGAGGTCTTCTATCTGCTGGCTGGTTCACTCCTCAGATGGCTGCAACAGCCATAGCTGTGCTGATCTGAAGCCAGGAGCTTGGAGCTTCTTCCAGATCTCCCAAGTGGGTGCAGGGACGCAAGGACTTGGGCCATCTTCTACTGCTTTTGCAGGCCATAGCAGAGAGCTGGATCAGAAGTGGAGCAGCCGGGATTTGAACCAGTGCCCTTATAGGATGGCAGTACTGCAGACAGTAGCTTTACCCACTATGCCACAGTGCCGGCCCCAGCATAGAATTTTAAAATCTTTCAATGTAGAGCAGACAAGTGGAGATATAAGAACTTCTTGACTTTTACTGATATCATCAAATCAAAGCAAAATTCATTGAGTCCAATGACTGCGAAGCTTATGTGCCAGTTTTAAAAACTGTTGCAGTAACACATAGAATCTTGCAATAGTTTGGACATTATGGTTAGGAACAAAACATTTGTTCTAGGGGTAAGTGATGTGGCACAGTGGACTAAACAGTCACTTGGGATGTCTGGACCCCTTTGGAATGCTGGTTCAAGTCCTGGCTCCTCTGCTTCCTATCTAATTTCTTTGAATGCATCCTGGGAATTAGCAGATTATTACTAAAATACTCAAGTCCCTGCCACCCAAATGGGAAACCAAGGTTGATTTCCAGGCTCTTAGTTTTGACTTGGCCAAATCCTGACTGTTGTGGGCATTTGGAAGTGAAGCAGCATCAGGTGGGAGATCTCTCTCTGTTTCTGTCTCTTTCTTCCCAAATACCTTCCAAATAAATCAACATAAATGACTATTTAAAAACCCATACTTAAAACAAAAGTTGCCCTTCTCTCCTCTGGTTTCCACTAAGATATTTAGTTTCCTGAACATACTTAGTGGACTCTGACTTGCCTTACTGGGGGAAAGTAGAATGACATCACATGGTGAGTTTGAAGTAAAACTGGATATGCAGAGCTTGGTTGTGTCCCTTCTCTTCTATTTGAGAGCTAGTTTTCCTACATAAACAATATTTTGGTTTACTTCCTCATGAGAAAGTCTGACAGAGATACAGCTATGGTATGGAAATCTGTGAGAGTCCTGAGATGCCTATGGCTGCTTGGTATGTGATTTCTGTGGTTCAATAGTAAGATGACCCATTATTTCTAGACATCTAGATAATGTGTTATTATCTGAAGTCTAACTGATATGTTGACACCCAGGTGCGCAGTTGCTTAGACTATCTTCCAGTGAGTTCCCAATCAGAATGGATTATAATAAAGTGTCTCTTATTTACTGGACTCTTCAACAGCTCTCTCCCCTTAAAATACCAATCCTAAATTCCAAGTTGCTCAGGACACTTCTGAAGTCCATGTTATGAAAATATTTTACTAAGGTTAATGATAATCTACTTATTGATCTACAATGTTCCAGTCATAATGGAAGAAACATAAGACTTTACCCTCCCCATGAGAAACTAAATCTAGGATGCCCCTACTTGTAATCAAAATTCCATGTCAACAACCAAGATTAAAGCATCACATTCTTCATTTCTTAACTAATTCCATTTATTCTTTAATTCCAATTTTGCTGACTCCATTAATGAAAACTAAATCTTTCATTTGACGGTAAGTTATTTCTTTCTTTTTTTTTTTTAAAGAATTATTTTGGCCGGTACCGTGGCTCACTTGGCTAATCCTCTGCCTGCGGCAGTGGCATCTCGGTTCTAGTCTCGGTTGGGACGCCAGTTCTGTCCCGGTTGCTCCTCTTCCAGTCCAGCTCTCTGCTGTGGCCCGGGAAAAGCAGTGGAGGATGGCCCAAGTGCTTGAGCCCTGCACCACATGGGAGACCAGGAGAAGCACCTGGCTCCTGGCTTCAGATCAGTGCAGTGCGCCGGCCGTAGCGGCCATTTGAGGGGTGAACCAACGGAAAAAGGAAGACCTTTCTCTCTGTCTCTCTCTCTCTAACTCTGTCTGTCAAAAAAAAAAAAAAAAAAGAATTATTTTATTTCTTTGAAAGAGTTACAGAGAGAGGTAGAGCCAGAGAGAAAGAGGTCTTCCATTCCACTGGTTCACTCCCCAAATGACCACAGTGGCCAGAGCAGAGCTGATCCAAAGCCAAGAGCCTGGAGCTTCTTCTGGGTCTCCCATGCGGTTGCAGGGGCCCAAGGACTTGAGCCCTTTACCACTGCCTTTCCAGGCCATAGCAGAGAGCTGAATCAAAGAGGAGCAGCTGGGACTCGAATTGGTGCCCATATGGGATGCTGACACTGACGGCTGGGGCTTTAACCCAATGTGCCACAGCGCTGGCCCCGATGGTAAGTTATTTCCTGTTCAAAGAGTTTCTAGTATTTTTCCAGAAATATTCTATGAATTTAAAGTAAACCGTCCCTGCGACTATTTTACTCCCCCCTTCTTTCTTAAGATATCTTTTCAGTATAAGTGAAGATTCTATGCAGAGCTTGTATACCACCAAACAGAGTGTCTATGGTCCCTATACTCTCCTATATATCATTGGTAGCTTCTTATTTTCTGACTTGGTATAGTCTTGTCTTTAGGTTTTATTGCTGATTATTAAGTTTTTACCATTTACCTTGAATCAGAAGGAGAGCGCATTTTGCAGGCTTTTTATTTCAATGCCACATTCATCTTTTGATTTGGAGGAGAGTAGATGTCCACCAACTCACATAACTCAACGTGGAATAATCTCAGGGTCTCATTGCAATTATGGCATTGAAGTCATATGGCCCAGAATATACCTCCTATAAATTTTATCCTATTTGTAGGCCTTTTGGCTTACAAACCCTCTGGCTTTCTCTTTTTATTAACCCATTTTCTTTTTCAATTGTACTCATTATAAATTCACTCAAACAATACCAAAGTATAACAACCCAATTTTTTTTCCTCATGCAAACTAGTTTCCAGAAATAATTACTAAATATTGTTTGGTACCATGCAATCAGCTATCTTTTGGTATCTCTTGACTCATTCAAGGAATGGAATTCATTGCCTGAAAAAGATGGCAAATAGAGTTGAGCTTTTTGAAAAAGAAAATTAGTTTCAGGTTGGAACTTTTCTTAATGGATGGTAGAGACTGTAGTATTGAAAGCAGAGCTATTTGATTGTAAGAGCTATGGTTTCTGAGAGAAAAATGGGTCTTTTGAGTCCAAAGCCTGCTTTTGAATATTAAGAACCAAAGAGGCTGGAGGATTCAGAGCATAACATTTAACCACAAGCTGGAGCATAGGGAGGAATGCACGAGAATGCAAAAGCAATTTCCTGGGCTAGATTTAGTGGAAATTGTGAGAGGAATAAGAATTGAGAACAAGAAGAG
The DNA here is from genome assembly GCF_051225735.1 of Oryctolagus cuniculus. NCBI lineage: Eukaryota > Metazoa > Chordata > Mammalia > Lagomorpha > Leporidae > Oryctolagus > Oryctolagus cuniculus. The sequence continues at coordinate 36,437,376 of NC_142877.1, forward strand.
AGTTGACTTTTTAAAAATATATGAAAGGCCTTGAGATTTTCCTTCCCTATCGTGGGATTCTACGGGTTGAGGAGTGGAGAAAACCAAACTGATTTATCAGAACATGTGAGACGGCGCTGATGGCCACCAGGTGTCCCTTCTCAAGCCAAGGCCCTGTTCCACAGCTGCTACTAAGTGTTACTTGCTAAGGCTCCCAGCCGCTCCTTTCTCAGAGAATTACTTTTACCTGATGGGAATTGCTATCCCAAGACATCACCCTCCTCTATCCGTACCTCAAAGATAGCTAATGATTGACTGCAGCAGGGAGCAAAATCCCAGCCACCTTGCTTCAAAGCAGTCTGTGGCATCATTCACCCTTCACAGAAATGCTTGTGATCCAGGGAGACTGAAATTCAACCAAACCACAACTTTAGCTCTTCATTATCTTCTCCTGTTTGCTTTCCTCACTCAACATGGTAATGCAACAGTTTATAAAATCAAAGAACTTCATTTTTCTGCAATTACGCTTACCTTTGGATTACTCAATGTTATACAAAAATTTAACTTTGCTCAAAGTAAATTCAGACACCACTAGTTTCTATTTTTTTTTAAGATTTTTATTTATTTATTTGACAGGTAGAGTTACAGACAGTGAGAGAGAGACAGAGAGAAAGGTCTTCCTTCCGTTGACTCACTCCCCAAATGGCCGCCATGGCTGGAACTACGCTGATCCAAAGCCAGGAACCAGGAGCTTCTTTCCCGGTCTCCCATGCGGTGGCAGGCACCCAAGCACTTGGGCCATCCTCCACTGCCTTCCCGGGCCACAGCAGAGCTGGACTGGAAGAGGAGCAACTGGGACTAGAACCGGTGTCCATATGGGATCCCGGCAAAACAGGCAGAGGATTACCTTATGCACCACTGCGCCGGCCCCACCACTAGTTTCAATTTTTCAGATTCTGCTCCTCTCTCTGCTTTCCCCTATTAAGAGTCTGGAGGATTGAGTATACACTTTTTTTTTTTTTTTTACTTATATGTAGGGATTTGAGAGTTCATGGAAAATGGATTAAAAATATAAGTTAATTTTGGTGCAAAACATTTTGAAATCTGTGCAGTTTTTTTTCATAATACAAATTTTCCATGAAATTTTTGAAGATCCTTCTTGTTTTCTTCTGTGGACCCATATGTGAAGCAGTGCGGTATTAGATAGGGATTCATGTGCATGGGATTTGATGATGTACTGCTTCCCACATAGATCAGAATGGTTGAAGGGAGCTTAGTCCTAACACAAACTCACTCTCCATCTTCTGAAATCACTGAATATCTCTTGGTTCCGTTCCATAGTAAAAGCTGACTCACTTGAGTTTTCCAGTGTGCATCTGCCCACCAAATGCATCGCTATCTTTCTTCCCAGCTCCCTGCTGCCTTGAATAAGAATGCTTACTTAAAATTAGAAAATGGCTCTAATTTATGAAAGTCTACTTCTCTAACTCTGGTTGAAAATGCATGAAAGATAATCTCATATATTTGCATCAAATGCTTCATCGTTTTTTCTTTATGAGATCTCTTGCTCATCTTCAGGAGAAAAAATTTGATTGCTTCTTTTTTATTGGTATGGAAAATAGAAAAGAGAGACATGTTTTCCACACTGTCAGCTTTCAAAGCTGTTAGTTATGTCAGTCACCCATAGAAATAAACATCTTTAAACTACTTTCATGTATATTTATATCCACACACAGCAAACAAAAGTCAAGGAAGTGGCTTTCTGGACCAGAGCCCAGTGAATCAACTGATATCAATAGCTTTCTAGATATTGATAAAAATCCATTTTATTTTTTATCTCCATCAAAGATTTTCAATTAATCCCCATCATGCTATCAACCTGAATTTTTTGATGAGTAATCAGGAAAGTTCTGTCTGAACCTGGGATTAGAGGATTGGAAAGTTAGCAGCTGTTACAATACTGTATCTCAATGCCTTTCCAAGTATCTGTGACCTCTCAATAAACTAAGTAAAATGTGTTTTTTTCTAACTTGAATTGTTTATCTTATGTATAAGTGTAATTATCAAATAACTCAGTGGACAGAACTTATATAGAATAAATTGTTGGAAATTTTGTTCCCACTAGACAATTTAAGCTGCAAAGTGTAAAATATTCACCCTTCATCCCATTTCTTTTATGTTTTCCTTCTTCCAAATCAATGACAAGCTTATACTACTTACCAGACCTGCTCATAATTATTCTGTATAGGCTTGTATCAGAAATAACTTATATGTTATTCACATAACTTATAAATTTATAAATATAACTTATATAAGTTATAACATCTTTGAGAAAATTGCCATAGTCTATTTTTTACTGAACAGTTAGGTTTTAGTTTTACTTTTCATACTTGTTTTAGTTTTTTTAAAAAATAAATCTTTTATTTTTTGGACACACAGAGTTAGACAGTGAGAGAGAGAGAGAGAGAGAGAGACAGAAAGATCTTCCTTTGCCGTTGGTTCACCCCCCAAGTGGCCGCTAAGGCTGGCGCGTTGCAGCTGGTGTGCTGCACCGATCCGAAGCCAGGAGGCAGGTGCTTCCTCCTGGTCTGCCATGTGGGTGCAGGGTCCAAGCACTTGGGCCATCCTCCACTGCACTCCCGGGCCACAGCAGAGAGCTGGACTGGAAGAGGAGCAACCAGGACAGAACCAGCGCCCCAACCAGGACTAGAACCCAGGGTGCTGGCGCCGCAGGTGGAGGATTAGCCTCGTGAGCCACGGCGCCAGCTTTCATACTTGTTTTAAAACTAAAACAGGCAACTTTTCACATATTAATTGGATCTTACTTTTTTCTTGTCTATGAATTACTTATCAATGCGCTTTCTTGAAGTTTAAATTGTTTAATCTTTTCTTACTGAGTTGCTGATATTTTTTACATATCTTCATAGATAGTCTTGGACAATCTCATTCAAATATTGCTTTAGGCTGTGACTTTTCTTTTCTGTAATGTCTTCTGGAACATGAAAGTTTTTATTTATTACATCAGTTCTATATTGTTGCAAATAGAATACTCCAAGATTCAGTAGCAAACATAAGTTTGCTCCATCTGTGAACTGATGATCCTAGCAGAGCTCATCTCTGATCTCTGTGGTTTGGGCTGTTCTCTCTCTTGTGTTTGTGGTCATTTGGAGGTCTGCTCAGGGAACAGTTGGTCCCACGGGTTCACTCATATGTTCAGTAGTTGGTTGTAACTTTTGGATTGGGCCTCTCTTCCATGTAATTTCTCCCCTGGCTTGCTCAAGTTTCTTCACTTGGCAGATTGATTCAAAAAGGGTGGATGTACAAGGCTCATGTCTCTTGAATCCTCACCTTGGAAGTCAACAACATAAATGCCACTGCTTTTTATTTGTTAAGCAAGCCATAAGACTGGCCAAAATTAGAGATACAAAGTGATAGAATCCTACCTCTTGATAAATAAAGTGTCAACAATAGTACTGCAAGCAGAAGTCATGCCAGAATAGGAAGAACTTGCAATCGATATCAGTTACACTTATTTTATCAACATTTACTTTAATTTTTTATCTTTTATATCTTTAATAAGAAATCTTCCCACTCTGATTACATAAATACATTTATTCATATTTTCTTCTATGTTTACTACAATTTTACTTTTCATATTTAAGTTATTTAATCCAGCTGCAGTTGATTTTTGTGTATGGTGTCAGCTAATTCATGGTTTCTCATATGTGTAACCAGTTTTTCAGTAACATTCATTGACTATTCCATTATTTTAGTTCTAGTATATGATGTTACTCCTATCACATTAATAATAATATTGATTAAGAAGAACTCATGAGGCAACAACAGATAGGAATTTCATTATTTTCCTCTAATATCCTTTCAAAATCATTCTCCTCCCCACTTAGTTTGAAACCAACTATAGAAATATCAAGAACTGGAGCAGATGGACTAGAACATACTAGACTTCTTGCTTGATTACAGGTCATGGCCTTGATGTTTAACAGCAGCGTGCTTCCTAACTCTGATCTTCCAAATTAGACTTGTCAGCCCATCTAGATCAGCTCTGAGCAAGCATACCATTAACTCTGAACTGTGTAGTTGATTGTGATGTTGGGAAGGATGCGCTAACTACTACAATGAGATAGCATAAAGGACCAAAATGGCTGGAGAAAATTCAATTGCTTGAGTATAATCAAGTAAGCTATGAGGCTTTCCAAGTTTTTATCTGAGGGATAGTTACCTGCATTTTGCCCTATAGTGCCACTGTAGCTAATCATCACAATGGCTAACAGCTTTGAACACTTAGCCTGTGACAGATATCTTAATAGCCTTTAATCATCAAATTAAGTTTATGAAGTGTATTAATCTAGGTCCTCCAAGAAGCAGACATCAAAATGGGATTAAATATCCATAAACTCAATAGCAGAAATTGCTGTGAGGGAAAATCAGGAAGATATAAGAGAGACTGTGAGAGCCAGCAGTCCCAGCTAAGAAAAGAGGGAAGAAATGAAAATTCAGTAGAAAAAGTCTATCTGTAGGTATTTCCCAAGACAATAGGAAGTCTGTATTTTTTTTTAAAGATTTACTTATTTATTTGAAAGTCAGAGTTACACAGAGAAAGAAGGAGAGACAGAGACAGACAGAGAGAGAGAGAGACAGAGAGAGAGAAAGAGAGAGAGAGAGGTCTCCCATTCGCTGATTCACTCCCAAATTGGCTGCAACAGCTGCGCCTATCCAAAGCCAGGAGCCAGGAGCTTCTTCAGGTCTCCCATGTGGGTGCAGGGGCCCAAGACTTGGGTCATCTTCTACTGCTTTCCCAGGCAGTAGCAGAGAGCTGATTGGAATTGGAGCAGCAGGGACACAAACCAGTGCCCATATGGGATGCCGGCACTGCAGGCAGCGGCTTTACCTGCTATGCCACAGTGGCCCCTGTATTTGTTTTCTATAATTATGGTAACAAATGGTCACAAATTTAGTGACTTAAAACAATACAAATGTATTATGTAAGATCAATCGAAAGTCCTCAAATGAAGGATTTAGTAGGGCTGCCCTCCTTCTGGAAGTGCTAGTAAAGAATAAATTTCCTTGTCTTCCAGCTTCTAAGCCCCACCTGTATTCCTGAGTTTGTGATTCCTCCATCTTCACCTTCATTAGTGCAGAGTCTTCCAATCTACCTTCCTTCCCCCATCTCTGACCTCTGCCTCTGTCACCACATCTGCTTTTCCTGACTTTGACCCTCTAACTTACCTCTTATTAGGATACTTGTAATCATCTTTTGATGCGTGGTGTAGTCCAAAATAATCTTCCTATCTGAAGATCATTTGCAAAATCCTTTTTTGCTATGTAAAGTAACATAGTTACAGGCCCTGGAGGTGGGGCTGTGGACATCAAGATGTCATTATTCTGCCTGCCAGCTGAGTCTTCAAGCTAAAATTCACTCATCAGAGCAGTCACAAATCTTGGTGAGAGCTTCTTTAAATCTCTCTTCTGTTTTCACTCCTTGTTTGGGAACAGTCCCCAGAAGGTATAGTCTGGGAACACACAGAAATCTGAGAGGCGTGTTTTCATGGCCACCTCGTAAATGTAGTAGAGGAAGCAGAGATGTAATCTATATAAAGATTCAGAGCCTGTAGGACAATCTCTCTCCCTCCTTCCCTGCCTATCTGTTTCTGTGTCTCAATCTCTGACTTTTTTTCTTCCTGAATTTTCCATTTTGTGGAGTGAACATGTTGGTTTCTCTCAGATCTTATAAAACTTGGTAAATTTTTGCCTATTCTATCTAAACTAGTTACACAGAATGACAAATTATCAAAAAAGGATATAAAATCATTTAAAGTTTAGGTTAAATAATCTCCTGAATGAATCCAACTCTGCTTTCTTCTACTAACAGCTATTCCTAATGAAACTGAAGATTAACAACTGAAGCTGTGGTCACCAGGAAGGCCTGGCCTATTCCTTAGCAGCTCCTTAAGTGTACCACAAAGAGCTTTGAAATCTTCCTCCAAACTCCGGAGAGTGGAAGCCTTTAAAGGCAGTATCTGGAGGCTCTTCAAGGTTGAACATATATGGGCATGACAAAGTATGTTGATGCCAAAAAAATATGACTTTGATATAAGGCTTGGTATATACATAAACTTATTTGCATGACATATTGCAATAAATAGATTCTGTTAAACTTAAAACGGTTATATAGTAGTGTTACATGATTGTTAATAATTATTTACAAAAACTTTAAATGAAATCATTAGAATTCTAAATGATAGTTGTTTAGAAAACCATCACCTCCTGCCTCCCACTCAAAGAATACAGAAAGTTCCCTAAATAAAGGCTCAGACAAACAACCTAAATCAAAAAACCTTTCCATTGTCATCACTAGAGAGAGATTAAGAGGGCGGTTTGCCAAGAAATGACTTTAGAGAAATAAAATACTGATGTTCTGAACATATGGTACCCAGGGGTAGATCATTTTCAAAAATGGCCTTACAGTTAAGAAAATTGGCAGAAGGCCTTTTGAGATTATTAGACCATCCTTTCTAATATTTCTATCTTCTAGATTAAACTCTAATAGGTAATACTGGACCATAGGGCTTTATTCCATATCCACCCTATCAATAAAAATCTCCACAAAATTTGAGACTGTAGCCAGTTATGTGTTTAACTCATTAACCTTGCTACTGCATCATAGTGTAGTTGAAAATGATGTTTTTTGGATGCATTTCAAATTTCAAAATAATGAATCAGTGCAAATGTTTATAAAGGCACTAAAAGGTTTATTTTCTATATTAATGCCCAAAATACTTCTTAAACTCTGTGGGAAATGCAATTAAGATAGTGTTATTTTAGTGCAAAAATTTTGAAATCCATAGTTTTTTTTTCATAATATGCATTTTTCCATTAACTTTTTGAAGACCCCTCATATACATCTCTTTTTTTATTTATTATTTTTTTACTTTTTTTTTTTGACAGGTAGAGTGGACAGTGAGAGAGAGAGACAGAGAGGAAGGTCTTCCTTTTGCCGTTGGTTCACCCTCCAATGGCCACCGTGGCCAGCACGCTGCGGCCAGTGCACTGCGCTGATCCGATGGCAGGAGCCAGGTGCTTCTCCTGGTCTCCCATGGGTGCAGGGCCCAAGCACTTGGGCCATCCTCCACTGCACTCCCTGGCCACAGCAGAGAGCTGGCCTGGAAGAGGGGAAACCGGGACAGAATCTGGTGCCCCGACCAGGACTAGAACCCGGTGTGCTGGCGCCACAAGGCGGAGGATTAGCCTAGTGAGCTGCGGCATGGGCTCCTCATATACATCTCAATAATAAAAAGGCAGGGATTTCATATAATGCAAATTAGGAGGGAAAAACATCAGTCTCCTTTCTGGGACAATCTGCAACACATTTCTCATGAGAAAACAAACAAATGTGAATTTGACTTCTATCCTCTTTCCTCTTTACAGGGATGCAATTTCTTTCTTTACCCCAAAGACCTTTCTCCACTTTGAAATTCTTGGTGCCAACTTTCACCCTTTCTGATAGAAGGATTGCCTGAGGCCTAAAATGATTCTATTTCTTAGTTGTGGCTACAACATCTGCCTTCTATCTTAAGCTATCAGCGACACTTGTGAGAAGGAAGCAGAAAAAAGCAGTCCGGTTGTGTTAATCTTTCTCCTTTCGTGGCTTATGCCTTTTTTCCACTGTGCACGCAAATCATTCCCTTAGAACTTGGAGACTGAAAGAAAGTATTTTCAAAGAGTACATCAAGTTTTACAAAGCCATTTCTTTGAGCCATGGGCTATTTCTTCTCAGGGATATATAACATTCACCTACTCATTAACAAATATTTCCTATGTCATTTTTCATGCAGGAAATTTTTATTAGTTATTTCAGTTTGAGCTCCTGTGTCACACTGTGTCACAAATGTTGTTGAACCCAAAGGGGATAGTAAAACACCTCTGTTTAAACTATTTGAAGAACACAAAATTTGATTCACAGAATTTAAGGATACATAATTTTTGCATTATAGTGATCAACATCTGTGTTCTGATTTAAAAAAAAAATCATTGTGCCATTAATTCTAACTAGTCTATCATATAATTGAAATTTTCTAATAATAATACAAATATATTAATATTTATTGTAGTTGGAATAAAAATGATGAAACAAAGCAGCATTTATTGAACACTTAGAATGAAAAGGGTGTAGTCCTATATATTATATGAGTTCCCTGTTTGAATTTTTTCAACAATCTTAGAAGGTAAATGCAGTTACATGATTTATTTTATAGATAAATAAACTGACACTAGAGAGATGAATTTGCTGAACATCTCTTAGTTTTTAAAAAAATAGAAGTTACCACCAGTTCTTTCTTGTCCCCAAACCCACGTTCTGAACCATTATTTTTTGTACAATTCAAGTAATGTAAGGAGACAGACTCTACTAACAGTGACCACAAACATGTTTACAATCTGTTGTTATATGTGTCAGTTGCCCTTTATTCCTTAGTCAAAAATTCAACATGTGTGCTGTGGATGAACAATTTCAGGCCATATGATAATGCAATAGCATAAGGTTTTATGCCATATCCATCCTATTAATAAAAATCTCCACAAAATTTTGAGACTGTAGCCAGTTATGCGTTTAACTCATTAACCATGCTAGTATATAATGTAGCGTAGTTTAAAATGATGGTTTTGAATGCATTTCAGATTTCAAAATAATGAATCAGTGAAAATGTTTATAAAGGGACTAAAAGGTTTATTTTCTACATTAATCCACAAGGTACTTACAAAACTCTGTTGGAAATCAAAATCATCTTATTTTAGTGCAAAATTTTGAAATCCGTAGTTTTTTCATAACATGCATTTTCCATTTACTTTTTGACGACCCCTTGATAGCAGAGAAAAGTCCAGGGAACTTGGCATATTATTCACCATATCATGAGACCTCTTTAGTCCCTTTTTTTAAAAAAATGATTTATTTTAGTTATTTAAAAGAGTTATAGAGAGATGGAGAGACACAGAGAGAGAGAGAGAGGTCTTCCATCCACTGGTTCACTACCCCCAGTTGGCTGCAATGGCCAGAGCTGAGACGTTCTGAAGCCAGGAGCCAGTAGATTCTTCCAGGTCTCCCACATGGATACAGGAGCCCAAGGGCTTGGGCCATCCTCCACTGCTTTCTTAGGCACATTAGCAGGGAGCTGGATCAGAAATGGAGCATCTGGGACTCGAACCAGCACACATATGGGATGCTGACGCCACAGGGCAGGGCTTTAACCTGATGAGCCACAGTGTCGGCCCCTTTAGTCTCTTTCAATACAGTGCTTCCTAAACATTAGCACACATAGAATTATATAGAAGGCTCATTATTAAAAAACAGATTTCTGGATGTTAGAAGTCCTCATTCAAGGGATCTGGGGGATATCCTAAAGATCTGAATTACTACCAAAGAATCAGGTGGCACTCTTGCTACTGGTCTGCAGTTTCACTTTGAATAAATAGCAGTTACATAGTTGATAGCAACAATAACCTCCTATCTATAATCTCAGTTTAACCAAATAAGGTCTAAATCTTTAATAGCTATCACTACAGAACTTGCTTGAAATGGAAGTTTCACATTTCCAACAACATAAACACTTATTTGCCTAGTATTTTACAGGCTATGCTTAGAGTCAGCTGCTAGTCTCTGAATCAGTGAGATTTCATGGACCAGTAGAGTTGGAGGTTTTTTCTCTCCTGTAACAATATGGGTCAGGAAAATGTCTGAAGTTTCTCACTGTTCCATGAACTTGCAATGGTTTAATCCTGGGAGTGCTGCTTTTATTAGTTTGTATATTCGTTTTCATATTCAACAAATATTTACATCATGACTGCTACAGTCAGAGCTATAGTTCATGCAGATATTTAAGTCCCAATGTCACACTTAACAGGGCAATGGTTTGCTCCAATTATGGTGCCTACAGGTGAGGCCTTTGAGAAATGATTAGATTAGATTGATTCACTAGTCTGTGGTCCCCATGATCAAATCAAGGTGGTCTTATAAAAAGAGACAACATGGACATGGGATGAGTTATGTGTGTCTCTCAGCTTCCTTTCTCATCATGTGAACCATCCTCTGCATTCATTCCACCAACTGCTGCCTTTTCAGACACCAAATAAATGGGCCCATCCAATCTTGGACTGGGAGTCTCCAAAACTGTGACCTAAAATAAACATTCTTTCATAAATATCTTATAACAACAAAAACTGACTAACCCAATGACCACATGTACTGGAAATTTTTTTCAGGGTGTTAACAGCACAGAAAAGAACAAAATAGGAAATGCCTATTCTAACATAACCTTATAATCATGTCTGCAACCCCAATCCATAGTGTAGATCCTGTTTTCATTATCCTTTGAGTCAACTAGATGGCACTACAGCATGACAATGATTGTCCTGCCAAGAAGTCGTTTTCTCACGTTCTGCTGTATTACAACTGTTGACCTTGTTAAACCAGAGATCATCAGGTCTCCTTAGATTTGAAGATCTGGAGTGGTGCCCCCTAGTAACCACTTTCTTATACAAGAATCGTTTCACTCAGTCAAACTCAAGTCAACCTTCTAATCAGTATTCCCAACAGAGGCCCTGAAAACTATGGCAAGCTCAGACCATGTTGCACTTTCACTTCACTTCAGATTCCTACTATTATAGCACTGATTCTGTTTCAATTGGTATAGCTATTTGGGAGAAGATTTTGCTCTGGTGATTGAGGGAAGCAAGTGTGAGGGAAAGTAGAAAGAGCTTATGTTTTGAAGAACATCAAAACTGCCACAACATTTCTAATGCCTAATATCTGTGTGATTGTATACAAGTTTATTTAGTTATTTATTTGACAGGCAGAGAGACAGACACACATATACACCCACGTAGAGACAGAGACAACAAGAAACAGAGAGAGAGTTCCCATCCATTTGCTCACTCCCCAAATGCTCACAACAGCTGGATCTGACTTGGGGTGGAACCAAGAGCTGGGAACATAATCCAGGTCTTCCACCCAAGTGGCAGGGATCCAACTACTTGAGCCATCACTTGCTGCTTCCCATTGCATTGGCAGGGAGTTAGAATTGGGAATCAGGGGTGGGAATTAAAGTCGGGCACACTGTTATTGGACATGAGTATTTTAAATAGCATTTTAACTATTTTGTCAAATGCCAGTCCCATTTCTGAATTTTTATTAGTTTATCACCTATATATCTGATCTTTAGAATAGTATCTTACTAATGTTTAAATCATAATCCCTCCCATAGTACCATAAAATATTTCCTAAAATAAAATGGATTTAAATACTGAGCTATAGATTTCAACAAATGTGGTTTTCTTTTTTTATGTTGAATTGGCATCTTCTTGTGATTTGAATAAGATTTGGTCCCCAAACTCATGCATTTAAATCCCCAAGGTCATAAGCTAATGGTACTGCAAGGGTGGAAACTTGAACCAATTATGGTGCTAGGGAGGTTGGTCTAATGAGAAGAACTTAAGTCACAGGGAATGCCTTTGGAAGGCAATTCTCAAGAGAGTTGGTCATAAAGCCTGAAAAGGACCTAGCCTCTCTTTCTGCTTCCTGGCTCACCATCTGATCTTTCCTCTGCATGCACTCCACCATTGTCATCAATTGCTTCAGCAGATGTCAAAGCATTGAACCTGCCTGTTCTTGGACCTACTTTTCCAGAACTGTGAGCTAAAATAACCTCTTTCCTTCATAAATCACTTGCATCAGGGATTTCATTGTAATAACTAAAAAACTATTACAGTACATAAATATTCTTTTATTATAAATAAGGCGGGATAAATAGAAAAGTTTGGTTCACAAGTATTCTAAAGCATCAAAAGAAGCTTTGAGTTATACTGGCATGAAAAGAATGAAAAGATGATCAGTCAACTATGTGCAATATAATTCTGGATGAGAAAATATCTGAAAACCAGTGGTTGACAACACAAATGTATTTCCTTTTCACATACATGCATGTTAGGTGAGCTTGGCTGCTCTAGGCTGGGCTTTACTAATCTTGAATCCAGGTTGTAGTCTGGGTCAAGATTTGATCTACAACTTTGATTCTTCTTAGACCAATGGCTCCTTGTTGTGAAAGTCAAGAGAGAAAAATTCAAACTTAATCATGGTTCAGGTTTAAAGCTACTTCATGCAGCATGGCTACAACATTCCATTATCCAAAGCTCTTCACAGCATCAATGGATTAGGGTAGAATACTCAGATATATAAATGGGGAACACAAATATAATGTCTGTGGTTGGCAACTTAATGAATGGCAAATAGAAGTATTTCAAATTCAATAAACCTAAAACAATTAAGTCAATTTCAAATTTCTATTTCACCCCACATTTCATAGCATTCTAGGCTACAGGTCACTTGAAAAGAAATGTGGCATTATAATTACATCCATCAGTAGTATGTATTTTACATGACAGTATAGGAAATATGTTTCTTCCCTTTTTTCTATTCAGCTGAATTATAAAAGACTTTAATTTGAAAATGGCACCAATAACTGGAAATAGCTTTTATATATATTTATTATTGAAAGAAAATTTCTGTTCACGCTTACATTTTCTGCTTTATGAACTGCCTTTGAGATCAAAACAGTCTTTATCTAGTTTAAATAAAATGTATTATTGGTTAATACAGCATGTAGTGTGGATAATCTTACAAATGTGTAGGAGGCATGAATTTGTTGCTAATACAATTCAAAGTCAAAGAAATGTAGTATTTATTTATGTTCTTTCAATCACATTAAGTGATTCAAGTCTAAAGGGAAATTGAATCTAATTCATTATTGGGAGCTATACAGTAACTCCCTGTGACCCTACTTCATTCCTTCAGTCTCCAGTCAGCAATACTTTGAATTATATAGGGGTTCTCAATTAGAACAAAACACTTGGACAGCACTAGTTAATATCCAGCACCATTGGTGACCAGTGAATTCTTCATCTTTCTGCCAATCTCTCCTCTGCACACTGATGGCTTTCCAGTTTCTTTTATTCTTTCTTCTTTTTAAAAGATTTTATTTTTGTTTATTTGAAAGGCAGAGTCACAGAGAGAGGGAGTAATAAGGAGAGAGAGAGAGAAAGAGAGATTGCCATCCACTAAATCATACCCCAAATGGTCTCAATGCCTGAGGCTGGGCCAGGCTGAAACCAGGAGCCGGGGCTCAAACTGATTTCCCATGTGGGTACACAGCCCAAGTGCTCAGGGTATCTTCCACTACTTTCCCAGGCACATTAGCAGGGAACTGGTTCCAAAGTGGAGTAGTTGGGACGCGAACTGGAATTCACATGTGATGTCAACACTGGCTCAACCCACTGTGCCACAGTATTGGCCCAGCTCTGCAGATTTCAAGGCACCTTGAGAAAAGAATTTTTATGAAATGTGGAATGCTATTATTACTCTGTCCAACCTCTTAGAAATACCCCCACACCTGCACTCTCTGTAGTCTTGATGACTTTTGGAGTTTGTGGGATAGGGAAAGTGATCTTGGGTTACGACTTCTTGTTAGACAACACAGAATTCAATTTCTTTCCCATGCCTTATGAAGCTTTTTGTCCCCAGCTATTTATGAGTCTGCTCTTTGACAAGGGCTGATTTCTTCCCTCTAAACAAAATACCCAGCATCTGTCTTCTTGGAGGAGTCTCACATAATCTTACTGTGTTTTACCTTTGGAAACATAAAAGAGTGACAAAAATTTCTTCCAGGCATTTGCTTTGGATCCTAATGCAACAGATTTACCAGAGGTAGGACACAAAGGGAAAGCGTCTACTTTCTTGAAAGAAAGGTGGGATAAGGAGTGGTGGGTAAGTACTAATGGATCACATTATATATTTTGGGGGGGGGGTAAAAAAGGCTAATTCACCCACTGTATAAAGTGGTGCATCCAAAACACAAATTAACACATAGTCAATTATCCTGCCACAAATTTAATAATTTTACAATTATTTTATATCAACTTCAGGATGAAATTACTTCATGTGCTTCATATATTCCACACTATTTTATTTGGTGGAATAATTAATTGTAGAAGATTTTATTAATATGGCATACTTAGTTCATTAGTTATAGTACACATTTCTATTTCTAAACCCTTTATTGCTCCTCTTGGCAGTTGCAAACGGAAGGGTAGAGTTCAGAAATTAATTTTAGCAGCTTCTGAAAAACTCTACACACAGCAAAAACTAGAATGTCAATATCTCACAAGAGGATACTGCACAGCTTTTTAATTTCTTTCAGAATAAACTATTGAGCATTCACAGACAAGAGCACCTATGGATCTTCTCGCAAAAATTAGGTTTATAGTAGAGGAAAATTTTGTTCTAATTCATTCTTATAACATGCTAATATTTGTATATTTATTCCTTTAGTTATTTTAATCCACTTCATAAAATTCCTGGCAGCTTCCTTCATGAGTCCAAACAAGAATTCTGCTTTTCTCTAACCCTATTAAATGCTGATCACTAATGAAAATGTACCTAGGACTTATACTGTACCTTTGCAGCACATCTATTATGAGTTCAGTTAAGACATTCACTACATGAATTTGTAACTTCATTTATCAACATCTACCTAACTACCTAAGGTAATATAATATTTATCCTTATTTCTTTTTTTTTATTTTTGGACAGGCAGAGTATACAGTGATAGAGAGGCAGAGAGAAAGGTCTTCCTTTTTCCTTTGGTTCGCCCCACAATGGTGGCTGTGGCCAGCGCACTGCAGCCGGCGCACCACGCTGATCCGATGGCAGGAGCCAGGAGTCAGGAGCCAGGTGCTTCTCCTGGTCTCCCATGCAGGTGCAGGGCCCAAGGACTTGGGCCATCCTCCACTGCCTTCCCGGGCCACAGCAGAGAGCTGGACTGGAAGAGGAGCAACCGGGACAGAATCCAGCATCCCGACCGGGACTAGAACCCGGTGTGCCGGCGCCGCAGGCGGAGGATTAACCTATTGAGTCGTGGCACCAGCCTTTTTATCCTTATTTCCACATACCCTCAATATAACAAAACAGTTCACCAGTGTTTGAAAAATTCATTCTTATTATATTCTATGCAAACATTTTTAAACTTCCGGACCATACATACTATGGTTCAGAAGCACTGTATTGTTTCACTCTTACTAGGTCAGAGAATGATGAAACATAAAATATTGTATTTTAATAATTAAAGGAGCAGTCATTGATATTCTCTCAAACACACAAGAGAATCCCTCTCAGCATCCTGGGAGCTTCCACTACAGTCCTGCGCTCTACCAACTGAGCTATCAAGTAACCGCCCTCTCCACATTCTATATGACACAGTCATCCAGTCATTTGCAAGTTCTTTTGATTCAATCAGTTTTACTGGCTGTGTGATGATGCTGTGTTGAATTCTGGCAACACATACAGCCAATAACAAGTCATGTCCCTGTCCTCATGATGCATATGATCTTTAAATTACATGTGAATATAAGCCATTAACATACAAATTCTAGGATGTACACAACCAAAAATGGGTATTGCATTTAAAATATTCATCATGGGATTTTTGTATCTCCTTGAGAATTCTTTACTGCCAACTATATTCCATAGCACACTGCACCAAAATTTGTATTAGTTAGGTAAGTAGCCAATTATAGCAATTCAACCCTCTAAAAAGTTTTTCATTCCCTTGAGCCCAAAATGAATAACTAAACTGGAGGGCAAGGGCAGGTTTGCATGCTCAGAAATTTACTCAGGATGAGATTCAAGTCTAAATGCAAAATCCATTTGCTTCATGATTTCCTTATATACACAACCTGGAGTTTCACACAATATTTTTAGTGAACCTGTGTTTTGATTTTTTGGCCATCACATGTGGTCAGATATCAATGATAAAATAGTTCATATTTTGATACAGTTTGGATTTTGGACTTTGAGACTAGGAATATTTGACTTGCATAGGAAAGACAGAGCAATGAGGATTATTGGAGGTTTTAGAGCCAGGTCTGAAAGTACAAGTGTTGGGTTATTACTGCTGATTAACTTAATTTCACCCAATGCAGTCACACTTTCACAACAAACCACAAGGCAGCTGAGGACTGTAGTCTAAGGTTAAGCTTAGAGGAAAGAAAACATGGGTTTCAATGAGCACATAGCATTTTTCTGCCACTATTCATTTCTGTATATACTTTAGCTGTTTCTGGGCAACAAACAAACAAAGCCTAAAAATTGTCTTTAAAGAAAACATAAATACCAGAAACACGGTCATCAATATGAAAGAAGGTAAAGGAAGGAAACCTCACAGCAAAAGATCACAGGGAATTCAAAGCATATATTAGAACTTATCTTTGGCAAATGGCAGGGCAAAGTTACCACTTATCATTAGTCACTTTGAACGTGAATGGCCTGAACTGTCCAGTTAAAAGACACCGATTGACTGATTGGGTTAAGGAACAAAACCCATCTATTTGCTGCTTACAAGAAACACATCTTTCCAACAAAGATCCATACAGACTGAAAGTGAAAGGCTGGAAAAAGATATACCATGCCAACAGAAATGAAAAAAGAGCGGGCGTAGCCATCTTAATATCGGACAACATAAACTTTACCACAAAAACTGTTAAGAGAGACAAAGAGGGACACTATATCATGATTAAGGGATCAATTCAACAGGAAGATATAACAATTATCAATGTATATGCACCTAACTACAGGGCACCAGTTTATCTAAAAGATTTATTAACGGACTTAAAGGGAGACTTAGACCCCAATACAGTAGTACTGGGGGACTTCAATACTCCACTCTCAGAAATAGACAGATCATCCGGTCAGAAGATCAACAAGGATACAGTAGATTTAAACGACACTATAGCCCAAATGGATCTAACAGATATATACAGAACTTTCAATCCTTCAGCTAAAGATTTTACATTCTTCTCAGCAGTACATGGAACCTTCTCTACGATTGACCACATACTAGGCCATAAAGCAAGTCTCAGCAAATTCAAAAGAATTAGAATCATACCATGTAGCTTCTCAGACCATAAAGGAATGAAGTTGGAAATGAACAACTCAGGAATCCCTAGAGCATACGCAAACACATGGAGATTGAACAACATGCTCCTGAATGAACAATGGGTCATAGAAGAAATCAAAAGAGAAATCAAAAACTTTCTGGAAGTAAATGAGGATAACAGCACAACATACCAAAACTTATGGGACACAGCAAAAGCAGTGTTAAGAGGAAAGTTTATATCAATAGGTGCCTACATCAAGAAATTGGAAAGGCACCAAATAGATGAGCTTTCAATTCACCTCAAGGATCTAGAAAACCTACAGCAAATCAGACCCAAATCTAGTAGGAGAAGAGAAATAATTAAAATCAGAGAAGAAATCAACAGGATTGAATCAAGAAAAACATTACAAAAAATCAGCCAAACGAGGAGCTGGTTTTTTGAAAAAATAAACAAAATTGACACCCCATTGGCCCAACTAACTAAAAAAAGAAGAGAAAAGACCCAAATCAATAAAATCAGAGATGAAAAAGGAAATGTAACAACAGACACCACAGAAATAAAAAGAATCATCAGAAATTACTACAAGGACTTGTATGCCAGCAAACAGGGAAACCTATCAGAAATGGATAGATTCCTGGACACATGCAACCTGCCTAAATTGACCCAGGAAGACATCGAAAACCTAAACAGACCCATAACTGAGACAGAAATTGAAACAGTAATAAAGGCCCTCCCAACAAAGAAAAGCCCAGGACCAGATGGATTCACTGCTGAATTCTACCAGACATTTAAAGAAGAACTAACTCCAATTCTTCTCAAACTATTCAGAACAATCGAAGAAGAGGGAGTCCTCCCAAATTCTTTCTATGAAGCCAGCATCACCTTAATTCCTAAGCCGGAAAAAGATGCAGCACTGAAAGAGAATTACAGACCAATATCCCTGATGAACATAGATGCAAAAATCCTCAATAAAATTCTGGCCAATAGAATGCAACAACACATCAGAAAGATCATCCACCCAGACCAAGTGGGATTTATCCCTGGTATGCAGGGATGGTTTAATGTGCGCAAGACAATCAATGTGATACACCACATTAACAGACTGCAGAAGAAAAACCATATGATTATCTCAATAGATGCCGAGAAAGCATTTGATAAAATACAACACCCATTCATGATGAAAACTCTAAGCAAACTGGGTTTGGAAGGAACATTCCTCAATACAATCAAAGCAATCTATGAAAAACCCACAGCCAACATCCTATTGAATGGGGAAAAGTTGGAAGCATTTCCACTGAGATCTGGTACCAGACAGGGATGCCCACTCTCACCACTGCTATTCAATATAGTTCTGGAGGTTCTAGCCAGAGCTATTAGGCAAGAAAAAGAAATTAAAGGGATACAAATTGGGAAGGAAGAACTCAAACTATCCCTCTTTGCAGATGACATGATTCTGTATTTAGGGGACCCAAAGAACTCTACTAAGAGACTATTGGAACTCATAGAAGAGTTTGGCAAAGTAGCAGGGTATAAAATCAATGCACAAAAATCAACAGCCTTTGTATACACAGACAATGCCATGGCTGAGGAAGAACTTCTAAGATCAATCCCATTCACAATAGCTACAAAAACAGTCAAATACCTTGGAATAAACTTAACCAAAGACGTTAAAGATCTCTACAATGAAAATTACAAAACCTTAAAGAAAGAAATAGAAGAGAATACCAAGAAATGGAAAAATCTTCCATGCTCATGGATTGGAAGAATCAATATCATCAAAATGTCCATTCTCCCAAAAGCAATTTACAGATTCAATGCAATACCAATCAAGATACCGAAGACCTTCTTCTCAGATCTGGAAAAAAATGGTACTGAAATTTATATGGAGGCACAAGAGACCTCGAATAGCTAAAGCAATCTTGTACAACAAAAACAAAGCTGGAGTCATCACAATACCAGATTTCAGGACATACTACAGGGCAGTTGTAATCAAAACAGCATGGTACTGGTACAGAAACAGATGGATAGACCAATGGAACAGAATTGAAACACCAGAAATCAACCCAAACATCTACAGCCAACTTATATTTGATCAAGGATCTAAAACTAATTCCTGGAGCAAGGACAGTCTATTCAATAAATGGTGCTGGGAAAATTGGATTTCCACGTGCAGAATCATGAAGCAAGACCCCTACCTTACACCTTACACAAAAATCCACTCAACATGGATTAAAGACCTAAATCTATGACCTGACACCATCAAGTTACTAGAGAACATTGGAGAAACCCTTCAAGATATTGGCACAGGCAAAGAATTTCTGGAAAAGACCCGGGAGGCACAGGCAGTCAAAGCCAAAATTAACTATTGGGATTGCATCAAATTGAGAAGTTTCTGTACTGCAAAAGAAACAGTCAGGAGAGTGAAAAGACAACCGACAGAATGGGAAAAAATATTTGCAAACTATGCAACAGATAAAGGGTTAATAACCAGAATCTACAAAGAGATCAAGAAACTCCACAAAAACAAAACCAACAACCCACTTAAGAGATGGGCCAAGGACCTCAATAGACATTTTTCAAAAGAGGAAATCCAAATGGCCAACAGGCACATGAAAAAATGTTCAAGGTCATTAGCAATCAGGGAAATGCAAATCAAAACCACAATGAGGTTTCACCTCACCCTGGTTAGAATGGCTCACATGCAGAAATCTACCAACAATAGATGCTGGAGAGGATGTGGGGAAAAAGGGACACTAACCCACTGTTGGTGGGAATGCAAACTGGTCAAGCCACTATGGAAGTCAGTCTGGAGATTCCTCAGAAACCTGAAGATAACCCTACCGTTCGACCCAGCCATCCCACTCCTTGGAATTTACCCAAAGGAATTTAAATTGGCAAACAAAAAAGAGGTCTGCACCCTAATGTTTATTGCAGCTCAATTCACAATAGCTAAGACCTGGAACCAACCTAAATGCCCATCAAAGATAGACTGGATAAAGAAATTATGGGATATGTACTCTTTAGAATACTATACCGCAGTAAGAAACAATGAAATCCAGTCATTTGCAACAAAATGGAGGAATCTGGAACACATCATGCTGAGTGAAATAAGCCAGTCCCAAAGGGACAAATACCATTCTCCCTGATCGGTGACGACTGACTGAACACCAAGAGGGAAACCTGTTGGAGTGAGGTGGACACTATGGGAAATGGTGGCTTGATCAGCATAGCCCTGACTGTTAATGAACAACTTAATACATTATCCCTCTTAGTAGTTTTTTTATCTGTTCTACTTAATATGACTGGTTTAGATCTGTAATTGATGGACAGTTATTCTTAAGTGTTGAAAATTAACTGAAATGTGATCCCTGTTGAACATGGTGGTGGGAATGGGAGAGGGAAGAGATGTATAATTTGGGACATGCTCAGGCTGACTTGCCCCAAGTGGTGGAGTTGGAAGCATACCAGGGGATTCCAATTCAATCCCATCGAGGTGGCATGTACCAATGCCATCTCACTGTTCCAGGTGATCAGTTTCAGTTCACAGTTGGTCATGGTGAAGGGACTGGGAGTCAAAGGGAGCACATAGACAAGTCTAGTACCTGCTAACGCTAACTGATGGAGTAAATAAAGGGGAGAGTGATCCAACATGGGAAGTGAGATACTCAGCAGACTCATAGAATGGCAGATGTCCTAAATAGCACTCTGGCCTCAGAATCAGCCCTAAAGGCATTCGGAGCTGGCTGAAAAGCTCATGAGAGTATTTCAGGCATGGAAAGCCAAGACACTCTGGCAAAAGATCTCTGCGAGTGAGATCCCAGTGGAAAGAACAGGTCATCAAAGAAGGAGGTACCTTTCTCTGAAGGGAGGAGAGAACCTCCACTTTGACTATGACCTTGTCTAAACAAGATGAGTCGGAGAACTCAGAGGGCTTCCATAGCCTTGGAAACTCATGACTGGAGCATAGGGAGATTACTGATGCCATAGACAGGAGTGTCAATTGGTAAAGTCAACAACAGGAGTCACTGTGCACTTACTCCTCATGTAGGATCTCTATCCTTAATGTGCTGTACATTGAGATTTAATGCTATAACGAGTACTCAAACAATATATTTCACTTTGTGTTTCTATGGGGGTGCAAACTGTTGAAATCCTTACTTAATGCATACTAAACTGATCCTCTGTTAAAAAAAAAAAAAAAGAAATTATCAATTCCCAACTTGACTCTCACTGGGATTAAACATGACAATAGGTCTGCTCTGATTTCATCATCATTTAAAAAAAATCATCTATTATTTTTCACTTTATGTTTCTGTGTGGGAGCAAACTGTTGAAATCCATACTTAATGTGTACTAAGCTGATCTTCTGTATATTAAGATAATCGAAAATGAATCTTGATGTGAATGGAAGGGGAGAGGGAGTGGGAAAGGGGAGGGTTGTGGGTGGGAGGGACGGTATGGGGGGGAAGCCATTGTAATCCATAAGTCATACTTTGGAAATTTATATGCATTAAATAAAAGTTTAAAAAAAAATAAAAAAAAAGAAAACATAAATATTTGTTCTGTACAGGGCTATTACAAACTATACAACAACCTCTCTAGATCTTTCCAAATGAATTCAGTACTTAAAAAACATATTTGAGGGGCAGGTGCTGTGGCGTAGTAGGTTAAGCCTCTGCTTGCAGTGCTGGCATCCCATGTGGGAAGAAGCTCCTGGCTCCTGGTTTCGGACTGCCCCAGATCTGGCCATTTGGGGAGTGAATCAGTGCATGTAAGATAATTCTCTCTCTCTCTCTCTCTCCTTCTCTCTGTCTGTGACTTTGCCTCTCAAGTAAATAAATAAATCTTTAAAAAAATAAGCTATTTGAGGATAGCTTGCATTTACAGAACAGTTAAAAAGTGCTACAGAGCTATAACACACCCCATACCTATCTTCCTCTAGTGTTTACATACTACACAACCACAAAATAGTACAAAAACTAACAAATTATCATTGGTACAGTGGTGTTATAGGGTCAATATACTTTCTATTTCATTTTATTTTTAACTTTTGTCTTTTTTTTCTATTCCAAGTCATTCTTAACACTTTTTATTCTCAGAAACACACATGATCCATTCCTTCTTTCACTTTTTAAAATCCCAAATAAAAGATGCTGTATCATTGCAGGCGTACACCTTCCGGATAGGTTAACGCCGGCGAGACCTCGGAGACACCAGACGCGTTTATCGGCTTTTCAGCTTTCACTTTATTTTTCAGCAGACTCGTGTTACATGTCGCGAACGCCCGCCCTGTTACCGGCATTCATTCACAACTCATTCATTCACAACTCCTTCATTCATCACTCCTGCTTACTACTCGCATTCATTCATAGCTCCCGCCTGTTACCGGCGTTCATTCATTCACTCCCGCCCACCGTCCACCTATTTATATATATCATTCACGGAAAACATGTTACCAACTAAGTGTGGGAAACATGCAATAACAGGATGCTTAAAGTCAAAACAGGATCTTGCGGTTAGCAACGGGCAGGGTGGAAAAAGCCCAGCACTAAACTTCTTGTCGGGAGCGGCACAGCTGGCCAGGCTGTCCCGTTCCCCGACATCTCCCCCTTATTTCTTTGCAAAATGGAGTGGTACTGTGCCTGTCTTAGGTGACCAAGAGCATCTATCAGGCTTACCCGTCATTGGCACATGAACATGAGGTGTGGAGGGAGCGTTCATGCCCTGTCTTAGGTTGCCTTGAAGACCTCTCAGAACTTACCCGTCTTTGACTACCATTCCAGCAGATTCAGCCACTCCTGAATCTGTCCATTTTGCATGGGGTACTGGTTATTGAATGTTAGCTGCGTATTAACAGCCCTTGCAAGATCCGAACAATAATTGATCCTGTCATTAACATGCTACCCAAAAGACGGGAACACAAACTGCAGTAGATCGAATAACACAGGGTATGCCAACCAGGCCTAATCTTGCAATAAATCCGTTCATTAACAGCTGAATAGCAGTATATCATCAAGTGCCTGGGCGGTAGATCTTGTGATGCTATCAAGTGTGGACAGTGTGGAGGTTTGGCTCACGGCCATGCCAATAGCGGCCTAACCAGCTGATAACGCCGCAATTACTGCAACGACGACCACGGTGACTCCAAAGTCTCTCCTGTGTTGAACGGCCATAGAGAAGTCCTTCTCAGGCAAATACACAACTGGAGAGGGAGAGGTAGGGCTCTCAAGAGACCCCAATACTCATCCAGCTTGGCCATCGTCGGTGACAGTGGCGTCATTATTAGTAGGAGTAGGATCACGATCATCTTGCCACTCTATTGTTCTTGTCCGTCTTTCTGGAGTCCAGATTGGATTTTTTTCTTCCTTCTTTCCGCGTCGCAGCGATCCGAGTCACGGCACCAGTTGCAGGCGTACACCTTCCGGATAGGTTAACGCCGGCGAGACCTCGGAGACACCAGACGCGTTTATCGGCTTTTCAGCTTTCACTTTATTTTTCGGCAGACTCGCGTTACATGTCGCGAACGCCCGCCCTGCTACCGGCATTCATTCACAACTCCTTCATTCACCACTCCCGCTTACTACTGGCGTTAAATTTCCCATAGCCTCCGCATAGGAGGTAATAGATCTGGGCATATGGTTATGTAGGTATATAAACAACAATGGTCCTTCTTGCCAGAGTAAATCATAGGGATAATGACTTTGTATGAACACCAAAATACTTAAGGGCATAGTGGGGTCACACCGCTGCATAGCGGTGCTCTTCTATACTATCTCCTTTTTCGCTACTATCATGGGAGTCTTCGCTGAGCTCCTCCAGTAGTTCGGAGCCTTCATCTAAGAGTTCCCCGATCTGGTCATCCTCTGACCGTAAAGCAGTATCTATCAGATACCACAAGCGGATCACTCCCTCATCGACTCCAGCGTTTCGCAATTCACGTCCCACCCGTCTCCAACGAACCTGTGATAAATCTCCTTCTTCAACAAACCAAGGACAGGTTTTATATAGTATCCTCGTAAAATTGCATACAGCTACACTCTTTACGGGCGTCCCCGTTGCCTTTAAAAGGCGGCTAATCAATAAGTGCATTTTCGTGGTGGACTCTGTGTTCCCCATTGTACCGCGGTATTCCTAGGCTTTTTCCCCTAGACTCCCGTCTATAGACGTTTTTTTTCTTACCTTCTTTCCGCGTCGCAGCGATCCGAGTCACGGCACCAGTTGCAGGCGTACACCTTCCGGATAGGTTAATGCCGGCGAGACCTCGGAGACACCAGACGCGTTTATCGGCTTTTCAGCTTTCACTTTATTTTTCAGCAGACTCGCGTTACATGTCGCGAACGCCCGCCCTGTTACCGGCATTCATTCACAACTCATTCATTCACAACTCCTTCATTCATCACTCCTGCTTACTACTCGCATTCATTCATAGCTCCCGCCTGTTACCGGCGTTCATTCATAACTCCCGCCTGTTTCCGGCGTTCATTCACAACTCCGCCTGTTACCGGCGTTCATTCACAACTCCGCCTGTTACTGGCGTTCATTCATTCCTCCGTCTTTTACCAGCCTTCATTCATTCCTCCGTCTTTTACCAGCATTCATTCACTCCTCCGTCTTTTACCAGCATTCATTCACTCTCCGTCTTTTACCAGCATTCATTCACTCTCTGTCTTTTACCAGCGTTCATTCATCACTCCGCCTTTTACCAGCGTTCATTCATCACTCCGCCTTTTACCAGCCTTCATTCACTCCTCCGTCTTTTACCAGCGTTCATTCATTACCCCGTCTTTTACCAGTGTTCATTCATCACTCCGCCTTTTACCAGCGTTCATTCATTCACTCCCGCCCACCGTCCACCTATTTATATATATCATTCACGGAAAACATGTTACCAACTAAGTGTGGGAAACATGCAATAACAGGATGCTTAAAGTCAAAACAGGATCTTGCGGTTAGCAACGGGCAGGGTGGAAAAAGCCCAGCACTAAACTTCTTGTCGGGAGCGGCACAGCTGGCCAGGCTGTCCCGTTCCCCGACATATCATCCTCTTAAGTAATCATTGTTCAATCATCAGTTTTCCAAAAGTGAATTTTCAAATAGACCATAAATATTACCAGAAGAAAAGACATTTGCACATGCCACACTGATATGAACAATGATATAATGGGGTTTTACTGAGCGGTCACTACACCTATCAAGAGCTTTACATGAAATAGCTCACTTAACTCTTGAAGGAACTCTAGGAGGTAAACACTGTTTTTTTTTAAAAGGTTTATTTTATTTATTTGAAAGTCAGATTTATACAGAGAGAGAAGGAGAGGCAGAGAGAGAGAGAGGAAGAGAGAGAGAGATATTTTCCATCTGCTGGTTCACCCCCCAGTTGGCCACAATGTCTGGAGCTGCCCTGATCCGAAGCCGGGAGCCAGAAGTTTCTTCCGGGTCTCCCACGTGGATGCAAGGCCCCAAGCACTTGGGCCATCTTCTACCGCTTTCTCAGGCAATACCAGAGAGCTAGATCCGAAGTGGAGCAGCCAGGACTAGAACTGGTGCCCATATGAGATCCTTTTGCTTTTCAAATAAATAATTTTTTTTAAATTGTACAAATCATAGAGGCCTCAATCTCAGGCCTATTGAATCAGAAATTCTAGGTAATAGGACACAGCTGTCTGTGTTTTAAACAAGCCCCCCATGATTTCGGTGCACACTAAATTCTGAAATTCCTGAATGAGTGTCCTGTGTCTTTTTAGGTCTTGTGATGCCTACTGGTACAGTGGATTGTGACGGAGGGACTTCAGGCCTGACAGGTCAGTTCTTTAGCTGGTTGCATGACCCTGGGTCCTTGCTAAGGGTCTGTGCTTTTCCATTGATTCATTTTTTTAAAAATACACCAAAGAGCTATAATCTGCCTCTCGTTTTTCTGTGTTTGCCGATGAGTAACTAATGGAGGTTTGCGCTATCCCATGTTAATCTTAACGGCCTGACTAATGCTTAGCAACAGCTTTTTGTACTAAGATTGTCCTTGTGATGGCTGTGCTGCTTCTGCTTTGGATTTCCATGGCAATATTCAAGCACATTTGTATTTCATAAATCACTGGGGCATGGATTGAGTGTTATATGCTCATCTATTTGTAATTACACTTAATATGGATTTGACCATTAGTTAAACTCTCATGCTTTGAGATTAGATATAATTGAAGAAGGCATGACCTTTATTTTAGCAGGGAAGGGCTTTTTGGGGGGGAGGCATTTGAGGTCAAGGAATGAGAAGGGACTTTCCCATAATATACATAATAGAAAGTTGTATTAGTTAGCTTCTTGTTACCGTAAAATGTCGGAGAAGAGTTTCTTGCGGAGGAAAAGATTTATTTCTTCTTATAGTTTAAAAGTTGTCTTTCAGGATCAGGCGGCCCATAATTCAGTATTTGAGGGAGGTTGGTCAAGGTGGTTGCTGAGAAATGATCACATGGTGAGCCTGGAAGCAGACAGACGGGGTGGACAGTGAGAGAGAGAGACAGAGAGAAAGGTCTTCCTTTTCCGTTGGTTCACCCCACAATGGCCGCTATGGCCGGCGCGCTGCGCTGATCCTTAGTCAGGAGCCAGGTGCTTCTCCTGGTCTCCCATGCAGGTGCAGGGGCCCAAGCACTTGGGCCATTCTCCACTGCCTTCCTGGGCCACAGCAGAGAGCTGGACTAGAAGAGGAGCAACCGGGACAGAATCCAGCGCCCCTACCGGGACTAGAACCCGGTATGCTGGCGCCGTAGGCAGAGGATTAGCCTATTGAGCTGTGGTGCTGGCCTAGACAGAATCTTAACTCAAACGCTCAAAACACTCAGAAAAGTCACCCCCTCAGGACACACCTCAGAGGCCTAAAGACCTCTCACCTGACCCACCTCTTCAGACAACATAGTGAGATCCAATATCCATCCTTAACCCATAAACCATTAATATTAAGACATCAGATTTGAACACATGCATGAGTTTTGGGAAGATAAGTCTGAGTCAACCTGATCCGAAGGTCCAATAAATAAACCAAGTCTTCCTAGGCCAGAGTCCTTAAAGTTGTTAATCCGCTGGCTGAAAAGCCCATGAGAGTATTTCAGGCATGGAAAGCCAAGACATTCTGGCAAAAGATCTCTGTGAGTGAGATCCCAGTGGAAAGAACAGGTCTTCAAAGAAGGAGGTACCTTTCTCTGAAGGGAGGAGAGAACCTCCACTTTGACTATGACCTTGTCTAAACAAGATGAGTCGGAGAACTCAGAGGGCTTCCATAGCCTTGGAAACTCATGACTGGAGCAGAGGGAGATTACTGATGCCATAGACAGGAGTGTCAATTGGTAAAGTCAACAACAGGAGTCACTGTGCACTTACTTCTCATGTAGGATCTCTGTCCTTAATGTGCTGTACATTGAGATTTAATGCTATAACGAGTACTCAAACAATGTATTTCACTTTGTGTTTCTATGGGGGTGCAAACTGTTGAAATCTTTACTTAACGCATACTAAACTGATCTTCTGTAAAAAAAAAAAAAAGAAAGAAACTATCAACTCCCAACTTGACTCTCACTGGGATTAAACATGACAATAGGTCTGCTCTGATTTCATCATCATTTAAAAAAAATCATCTATTATTTTTCACTTTATGTTTCTGTGTGGGAGCAAACTGTTGAAATCCTTACTTAATGTATACTAAGCTGATCTTCTGTATATTAAGATAATCGAAAATGAATCTTGATGTGAATGGAAGGGGAGAGGGAGTGGGAAAGGGGAGGGTTGTGGGTGGGAGGGACGGTATGGGGGGGAAGCCATTGTAATCCATAAGTCGTACTTTGGAAATTTATATTCATTAAATAAAAGTTAAAAAAAAAGTTGTTAATCCGTATAAAAACCATGAGATAGGGATGGTTGCCACAGAAATTATGCTTCCAACAAAAAGAACTAACCATGCATATGCTCACTTTTCAGCAATACTTGAAGAGCCTTGAGAAGTCACACAGAAGCCACTCTTCAGAAGTAGTTTATTGAATCTGAGCAGAAATGAAAGCTATGTATCAAGGAAAAAAATAATGAAAATGAGTGTCTTAGTTGTAATTTCTCCAGGAAGAGACTCCAAGCAAGAATTTTAGTGCAAATACTTTATTTCTGATGTTCCAGTGCTGGCCAAGGAATGGGGAATTGAGAAGAGGGAGGGAAGGAAGGCAGCACAGAGTGTATTATCAAGTAAGTTATCACTGTCAGCAACTGAAGTGTGAGGTCAGAGGTTCTGAGTTCCAGTTCAGGCTCTGTGGCTTACCAACTTAGTCCCTTCGGAAATCATGTCACCTCTTTGGGCAAGCAGTTCTTTTCTGAGAATGGAGATACACATGGTTGTTTCAGCCATTTGGGGAGTGAACTAGTAGATGGAAGCTCGCTCTCTCTCTCTCTCTCTCTCTCTCTCTCATTTTCTTTCTCTCTCTCCCTCTTCCTCTTCCCTTCCTTCCTCTGTGTGTGTCTATTGCTCTGCCTTGCAGATATATAACAAATAAATATTTTTAAAAGATAAATTCATGTTGGCGCAAGAAAGATTGAAATCCATACATCTTTTCATTAATATGCATTTTCCACAAAGTTTTTGAAGTCCACTTGTACTTTGTATTTGGGTTTTTTGTTTCGTTTTGTTTTTAATTTGAGAGAGGCAGGCAGATACACAGAGAGAAATCTCATTCACTTGGTTAGCTCCCCAAATGCCCACAGGGCTGAGGGTTAATTCCAGGATCCAGCAACTAAATACAAGTTTCAAAGGTGAGTGGCAAAAACCCAGCTACTTTAATTATTACTGCTTCTTTTCAGCATCTGCAATCCAAGAAAGCAGGATTCAGAAGCCACTCCCAAGAATCAAAGCCAGGTTCTCTGACATGGGATGCAGGTGTTCAAAAGGGACATCTTAAATGCTAGCCCTAACATGCATCCACATTGTGCTTTTAGAAAAAAGTTTATCTAACAAAAAGTTCTGAGAATGCCTTCGATAAATTTGAAAGAGTTGAGACTCTGACATTAACAGAAGGGTGGGCCAACTTGACATACGTAGGTGAACACATTGCTTCCATTCATTTCTGCCACATGAGGATGTCCTGTGGTCCAGCACCATTCATTTTCCTCTCCTTGGCATACAGCATAGAAATTTAATAAAGACATGCTCAGTAGTCTCATGTTCAATGCTTTGAGATAATGCAATTTCACAAACTTCCACAGGGTGGCAAGGATGCTATTTGACAGTCTTTCCAAATAGTCTTTCCCCTCTTTTTTCCTCCAATTTTTTTTTTCACAAGATACAGGTTTCCCCATCTATAGCTATTATAAAAATTGGAGAATATTATTTTATATGTGATAATATTTCCAATAAATGTTCCATAGTCCAATTAACTTAGAGGACTAATTCACAGCTCAGGAATATTAAATAAAACAGAAAAAAACAGTCAGTCTTGTACCAAAGAATAGAATTTTTGAAACATCAGAAAATTAACACAGGAAATGTCCAAGGAGATGTATAGCTGCAAAAATGGTTTGCATGAATGATGAAACTCAGTGATGGTGTGAAGACCTCTGCCCTAGTTTTGAAATGTCTTGGGTATGTGATAAGCACAGAATACACTTGGATCAATACTAGCCAGAAGGTGGTAGATTGTTTGCAAACACAACACAAAAAATTGGATGCAATTATTTCCCTCTAGATATATACATCTTTTTCTGCAATATGATTTTTCTACAACTCCCCTTAAGGGGTGGAACTATTCCCAAGTTGAATTTAAGTTGAAGTTAGGTTGGTTTTATGGCCTGTTAAACAAATACAAAGCAGAGTATGTGAACCTCTCTTCAAGTTCTGAACTGAAGACTCAGAAGTCCTTACATGCTTCTGTTTTTTCCCTTGGACTATGTCTCATAAACAAGTTTGAGCTAGCCTAATGGAAGATGATAGCCCACATGAACCAGTCATTCCCATCATTTCAGCCACTCAATAGCATTTAGGCTACCCGCCAGCTGAACACACATACACAAGCAAGGCTTCCCAACACAAGCTGAGCCTCACCTTGATCAGCACAAACAGCTATGTAACCTATAGACTTGTTAGGGAAAAGATAGCTAATTATTTTAAGCCATTAACATCAGGGTACTTCATGAGGCAACAATGGCTAACTCACAGCCATATGAGAAATCTCAGTTGCATCAGCTTATTCTCTCTAAGCTTCCTTCATGATGCAGCTTCTAAATGTGGTGACAATAGCCTTAGCCTGGATATAAGAACCTACGATTAAGACCTTGTGAAGAATGGAAAAAGTATAGATTTAGAAAATCATCTTAGAAGTACTGTTCATATACATGATGATACTTCAAAAATTTCATGGAAAATATGTATTATGAAAAAACTATGGATTCCAAGTTTTCTTGCACTAAAATTGACATATTTTAGTTCCATCTTTCCACAAATTTTATAAACTGCTTCCACACAAACACACACACACATATATTTTGTGTGCATATATATAAACATGTTTGTGGGTATTTAAGTTTTGCAACAGATGAAGTTTATGTATTATTCTAACTGGTGGATTTGGTCTGGATATGGCTAGATGGAAGAGGTGATTGGGATATCCCACTTGACTGAGACCCTTGAAGCTCCTGAAAGCAGAAATATGGCTTAGAAGGAATGGACATTGCCTAGATGTTGAGTTCTCCCAGAGGCAGACCCTGGAATAAGGGTTCAGATACAGGCTATTTTGGGAGGCAATTCCTGGATGTGTTAGTGGAAAAGTGAGCTAGTGAAGACAAGGTAGTCATTAGGTTACATCACTATCAAATAGGTTGTCACCGTGGATAATGAGATTTTTATCCTTTCTGGGAAAGTTTAGAATTCACACCTCACATTGATCATTTTCCATACTCAAGGAGCTGGGATACTTGTCCTAACAATCTCCTTCCACTATTGATGGAAGCTGAAAAGGAAATTTTCTAATACTTCCAGCAGCACACATGGACACAGCAGGCTCTGGCCACCAGAAAAAGTCCTCAAACCAGGGATGGTGTTATGGCATAGCAAGTAAAGCTGCCACCTCTGATGCCAACATCCCCTAAGGATGAAGTTTCATGTCAAGCTGCTCCACTTCTGATTCAGCTCCCTGCTAGTGGCCTGGAGAAAGCAGCAGAATATGGCCTGAGTGTTTGGGCCACTGTCACCTACATGGGAGACCCAGACGAAGTTCCCCCTCTCTCTGTAACTCTGTCTAAATAAATGAGTTTTTAATTAAAAAAAAAAAAAGTCCTCAGGCCAAGAGAGTTTTGCTGGATGTGTGAAGCTGAAATGGGAATAGTAAAGGCCTCTGAGAAACAGCAGAGCACCAACAACATCTGCCACCAAGACTAGGGTTTACAATGGGGATATGCTAGACATACAGTTACCCTCTGTGTGCATAATCTGTTCATGACCTGGACATTTTTATTTTACAGAAATGTAGTAATTGTACCCAACATTCAATACATAAAATGGATCCCATTTTAACTTTCTGAATATGGTTAAATTTTACTTCCTTTATGAAATACCCCAATGCAATCTTTCTTGTATTTCCCAAGAATAAGGAGATAATGGAGAGATGATAGGTGGACGGATGGATGAGTAGATGGATGGATAAATGGATAGATGGATGGATAGATGATTTGATAGGTGAGTGTGCTTTTTCTCCTTTATTGATTTTACATTTTACATATGTGATGTCTGAATTTACATATGACTAGGAATCTTCCTTGCTGAGCTTTTAATTCTGTATGTATTATTATAATTTCATGGTGGCACATAGCAGGCACTGTTGAATGTTGACCAGCAGAATAATGAAATACACTGATATTGCTCACCAAATGATAGTAGAAAATTATGAGCATGATTAGCATATACTCCAGGATTGCCAAGTGTTTCAGCAGGCATGTTACATGGTACATATGGCAAGGCTCATATTTGTGGTGCCTGCTTTCATACCCTAGTGCCAAATTCCTATAACTAAGTAGGAACTTGACAGATACTTGTTAAATTAAAGAAATAATAATTCTCAAAATTTAAAAGTTTCAGAGAAAGAGAAACAGATTTGTTAGATTTTTTGTATGCATTCTATTGCATTAAATATAGCAGTCAACTTGCATTAATTACTCAAGATAGCAGAATGTTAGAAGAGTTCTATACAATTCACAGATAGTCTATACCCAAGGACAATTTGCATTTGAGGAAAACGTTTGCTACATATCAGTTATAAATTTTATTTTCTTTCCAGTTTTTATAAAAGTTCAAAATAGACTTCCAAATATAATGAGATAGGCAAAAAGTTCACAGTTGTTCAAAAAGTTTATGGCTGATTGTTCATTATTAATTTATGTTGAATGCTATGTTTCAATTCTCTTTTACAATGAAAAAATTTTGCAAGATAGAAACTCTATGATTTGATTTTCCATACCCACACTCTGCAGAGTTCAGCTTCATTTTAATTTAATTTTATTTATTTATTTATTTTTTTGACAGGCAGAGTGGACAGTGAGAGAGAGAGACAGAGAGAAAGGTCTTCCTTTGCCGTTGGTTCACCCTCCAATGGCCGCCGCGGCCGGTGCGCTGCGGCCGGCGCAGCGCGCTGATCCGATGGCAGGAGCCAGGAGCCAGGTGCTTTTCCTGGTCTCCCATGGGGTGCAGGGCCCAAGCACCTGGGCCATCCTCCACTGCACTTCCAGGCCAGAGGGCTGGCCTGGAAGAGGGGCAACCGGGACAGAATCCGGCGCCCCGACCGGGACTAGAACCCGGTGTGCCGGCGCCGCTAGGCGGAGGATTAGCCTAGTGAGCCGCGGCGCCGGCCCCAGCTTCATTTTAAAGCCTATTGAAAGCCATTTCAAAGTAAGGTACATTGGCTGAGCTCAGAAATGTCACTTATTCTCAGCTACTAATTGTTTACTACCATAAGCTCCTTTGGAAGAGATTCAGGAGTTTGAATATTATCATCAAACATCTAGGCCAGAGGGACAAGTGTGTAGCCTTGTTAAGGTTAAGACACTGGTAAAGACAACTGTGCCCTACACTTGAATAGAAGCATTTGGTCTCTGCCTCCTGCTCCTGACTCCAGCTTCCTGATAATGCAGACCCTGGCATTCAGTGGTGATGCCTCCAGTTACTGGGTTCTTGCCACCCACGTGGGAGACCTGGATTGAGTTCCTGGCTCCTGGCTTTGGCTCAAGCCCAGTCTCAGTTGTTGAAGTCATATGATGAGGAAAGCAGCAGATGGGAGCTCTCTATTTCTCTGTCTCCTAAGTAAATAAGTAAATAAGTGTAGGCCAGAAAAAAATGAAGAGCTCTACAGGACCAGAAGAAGTTGCATTCATGCCTGTGCCGGAGTCCACCGCACAAATGTTTTAATTTGTCATTGAAGGATGGATCCAGAAAGACTGAAAACATCAAAGAAATATCTGTTGTGATGAGATGACTTTTTTATGTATTTGAGAGCAAAATACTGCCAGTGCTTCTGTCACCCAAGTTATTTGCCGACAGCTTTGTATTCCTGCTGTGGCTGTGAATGTCACGTTAATATAATAGAAGAGAAAAAGGATTCAGTGCTTCCTTGTGCCTAACAACAGCCATATAGAAATACTACATTTTCAAATAACTCTTAAACTCTAAATTATAATCTTTTTGCCTCCATCTTTAGTCAAGTATTAGCAGATGAGATGAATTAGATCATATCAAAAGTGTGGCATCCTATGGAAAATCAGAGGCATGTTGACTGTTATCTTTCAGAAATTGATTTCTCTCTTAGAACTGGTATTGTAACATGGTGGGTTAAGCCACCACTTGTGACACTGGCATTCCATATGGGTTTCAGTTTGAGGTTGAGCAGCTATACTTCTGACCTAATGCACCTGGGAAAGGAGTGGAGCATGGCCCGAGTGCTTGGGCCCCTGCAACCACCTGGGAAACCAGGAAGAAGCTCCTGGCTCCTGACTTTGGTCTGGCCCAGCTCTGGCCATTGTGGCCACTTGGAGAGTGAACCAGCAGATGACAGATCGCTCTCTCTCTGTCTCTCCCTATCCCTCTCTATGTAACTCTGCCTTTCAAATGAAGAAAATAAATCTTTTTAAAGAGAGAGATTTGATTTCTCACCAGGAACCTTTACTTCTTAACTTCCATGAGGCAACTGTCCCTTTCCTACCTTAATACATTTTATTTCTAATAGGAACTGACATTTTAGGAATGATGCTGGGTCTCAAAATATTTTTTCCTGAAAATTTTGGTTTTATTGCAAATATCCTGCTAAAATAAACTTTGAGGCAGAATTTGACCCAAATTCTATCCTAAAGTCAAAGTTAGTGCTTTTATGTTTTGAATTCAACATCTAGTCATAGTCCTTACGTATTTCAGGTTGCATTTTTATGCTGTTGTCATAAAATTATAGTCCACACATTTACTTAATTTTATGTTGTGATTTCCATTCCCATTACCCAACAATTGCTCTTTTATTCTCTCTCTCCCAGTCCCATGTTCTCCATCTGTATTATCACAATCACCACCTTTCTAATGTAACAAATATTACCACATGGGTATGGATCTTTCCAGACCATTTTTTTATTGACTTAAAATCTATGTTAGGCGGACATCAAAGATCCCACTCAATGAACCACATCCTTAAATAAATCTCAATTCTTGCTGTGGGTAGAGCCTGTGAATATGATGGGTTGTCACTCCTGTGATTATATTATGATATAAGGTAGTTAGAAATGTGTTTGTTGATGTGATTAAGGCCTGTAACCAGTTGACTTCGAGTTAATCAAATGAGAAATTATTCTTACAGGTCCAGCTTAATCATGTAATTTCTTTAAAGAGGTATTGAGTCCTTTCTGAAAGAAGGGAGATTTTCCTACTGGCTTTGAAGAAATAAATTGTTCTATTGTTGAAGGGCCACCTGACTAGAACTTGATTGTGCCCTATAGTATCTAAGAGAAAACCTTAGCCAATAGCCAGCAAATAAATAAATAAACAAACAGCAGATAAATAAGCAATAATGACTGCAATCCAAGTTGCAATTAACTTAATTCTTCTACAGCTGAGTAAAGTTGGAAAAAGCCCTTGAGCTCCAGGTGAGAAGGCAGCCCAGCTGAAAATTTCATTTCCAGCTTATAAGACCCTAATCAGAGAAACCAGCAATGCCATTTCGAGACTGATAGCCTAGAGAAACCATGAGACAGTAGAAGTGTGTTAATTTAACTGCTAAGTTTGTTACAATTTGTTTTTGTAGTAACAGAAAGCTATACATAAGATTATGTACACACATGCAGAAAGAACATCACTGCTGTTTGTAATGGGTTGTTAAAATGGAAACTTGTAGCAAACAACCCACAATTATAGTCAAAGATTTAATCCTTTCCCACTAATAATATTGGAGTAAATAGATAGTTAGGATGGACATAGAATATTCAAACAACACAATAACCATCTTAGTATAATTAAACACTCAATAATAGCAGAACACAAGCCCTTTCCAAGGGCACATGTAACACATTAAACAGATCATATTGTGGGTTTCGAAATTAGTGTAAATACAATTTAAAGAGCCAAAGTCAAACAACATATTTTATCTGAAAAGTGGAATTAACAACAATAACAACAACAACAACAAAAACACAGAAAGACTTTAGAAATCCTCCTACATTTAGAAATTTTATCACACAATGCCAAGTAAACCCTTGGGTTAGATGAGAATGTCACAAAGAAATTATAAAATATTTTGAACTAAATAAAAATAAAATGAAATATCAAAATGTGTACAATGCAACTAAAACAGTAATTAGGACTACATTTACAGAACTATATCCGCAGGTTAGGGGGAAAAATGCCTTTAATCTATAACCATAGCATCTACATAAAGGAATTAGCATCAGAAAGAGCAAAAAGGAACCAAAGTAAGTAGAACAAAAAGAATAATAAAGACAAAAGTATACATCAATGAAATGGAAACATGAAAGAGTAGAGAAGAACCAATAAAACTAAAAAATGATTCTTTAAGAAAACTAAAGGTATTTATAAAGCTACAGCTAAGCTGGTAAGAAATGAAAAAGTGAACACAGAATTTACTGAGAATGAGGTTAGTCATCACATAGAGATTTTGTAGATAATCAAAAATAAATGGGCATATTATGAAAAAGTACTGCCAAGAAGTTGAAACAAATTAGAAGAAACAGAAAAATTTCATAAAGCACATGAACTACAAAAATTAATTCAGAAGAAAGATGAGCTGAGTAGTCTTCCTTTTATCAATTAAATGTAATTTAAAGTTTATAATCTTATCAATTAAAGTTTACAGTATCAGAAGACTCTTGATGGGTGAATTCTCACATACAAAGAATTTTATACTAATTCTACATAAATTTCCAGAAAACTGAAAGAAGGCTAATTCAAAAGTAAATATGTAGATATAAAATATTCTGTGAAACCAGTATCACCTTGAAACTGAATTGAAACACTACAGGAAAGTAAAATAAAAAGTAGCATCTTGTGTGAACACAGATACCAACATTACAAATATCATTTTAAGAAAATTCAAGCAGGTCAGCGCTGTGGCTCACTAGGCTAATCCTTCACCTGCGGCGCTGGCACTCTGGGTTCTAGCCCTGGTTGGGGCGTCAGTTCTGTCCTGGTCACTCCTCTTCCAGTCCAGCTCTCTGCTGTGGCCCGGGAGGACAGTGGAAGATGGCCCAAGTAGGGGGAAGCACCTGGCTCCTGGCTTCGGATCGGTGCAGCCCGCCGGCCATAGTGACCATTTTGGGGGTGAACCAACAGAAGGAAGACCTTTCTCTCTCTCTCTCTCTCTCTCTCTCTCTCTCTCACTGTCAAAAAAAAAAAAAAATCAATCAAACAATGTGAAAGGGCTAAATACCAAGACCAAATGACATTTATTTGAGGAATATAAAGTTAGGTTAATATTTAAAAGTTAATCAATGTTACTCATATTTTTAAACCTAATTAAATAAGATTATCTCATCAGAATAGGGAAAAATGACAAAATCTAAAAACCTTTCTTAGTAATAATTCTTCAAAACCTAGATACAAGGGGAACTTCCTCAATCTCATAAAAATCATTTACCAAAAAAAAAAAAAAGCTAATATCATACTTAATGATGAAAGACAGAATGTATGCTTTAAAAAAAAGGATTTATTTAATTTATTTGAAATACAGAGTTACAGAGAGAGATGTAGAGTCAGAGAGAAAACAAGGTCTTCCATTCCGTTGATTCACTCCCCAAATGACCACAATGGCCAGAGTTGGGCTGATCCGAAGCCAGGAGACAGGAGCTTCTTCCAGGTCTCCCATGCAAGTGCAGAGACCCAAGGACTTGGGCCATCTTCTACTGCTTTCCCAGGCCATAGAAGAGAGCTGGACTGGAAGAGGAGCTGCTGGGACACGAACCAGTGTCCATATGAGATGCTGGCGCTGCAGGCTGGGGCTTTAACCCACTGTGCCACAGTGCCAGCCCTGACAGAATGTATTGTAACTAAGATAATTACAACAAACTATTTTTCCAGTGTCATAATATGTATTGAACACTTTAGTTGAGGTTCTGGCCAGGGGAACAAGCTAAGTAAAGGAAATATTAGAGAATGCATATTTAAAAGGATTGAAACGTTGTCTTCATTCACAGATGGCATCTTTGTCTATATGGAAAATATGATGAAATCTGCAAAATACCAAATAGGACTTGTGAGTGAGTTTAGTCTAGCTCAGGATGCAAGCTCAATAAACAAAAATGCATTTTAGGGCACAGTAAATGGGACACTGGCATGAGGGGCTCTATGGAATCCCCTGCCCTGCCCCAATGCAACGATAACTATTAAAAATGAACAACAAAACATGACTGCAGTAAGTCTCTGGAAATTGTCGTAATGGCATAGAAAAACATGGAAAAACATGAAAAAACGTGTATTCAAGAAAACTGCTTAATCTTGGCAAGAACTGTGAGAGTCAGTGGCATTTAAGCCACCCCATCCCCAGTTCCTTGTCCATCCCCTCTTAGCTTAGTATGTTGAGCTGGTACAGTGAAAAACACAGGGTTCCCTCTCCTCCTACTTCCCATTTGAAGATCATAACAGTGACTCAGAAAGATCAGTCCACTGTATTTCTCACTCCTTTTAGCTTAGTGGCACAAAAGTCCAGGCAAGAACCCAGATGAACACAAACAAGAAAGGCTGAGAAATATGGGGTCTTCCATCTCCACTCAGTCACAGCTTGAAGGGTAAAAACTTTATCCTAGATATGAGTGGCTAAGAATACTGGCATCCCAGGTCACTTCCCTCTAGAGACTCCCTACAAAAAGAAGCAAGCTGGAAAAATGGGGCCACTGCCACGGTCCTCTCTTTGGCTTATAAAGCAAACATGTCACTTCAGGAGAGGTGGATCACTCCCCCATCCCTCACTCCTACTCAAGAGTAGTTTTTGTTTTTTTAAATATTTTTACTTATTTATTTGAGAGGCAGAGTTATAGAGAGAGTGAGAAACAGGGAGAAAGATCTTAAATCTGCTGGTTCATGCCCCAAATGGCTGCAATGGCCGGAAACCAGGAGTTTCTTCTGCATCTCCCACATGAGCGTAGGGGCCCAAGGACTTGGGCCATCTTCCACTGCCTTCCCAGGCCATAGCAGAGAGCTGGATCAGGAGACAAGCAGCCAGGACACAAACCATATGGGATGCCAGCCCCACAGGCAGAGACCTAGCTTACTATGCCACAGCACCAGCCCCTCTAACAGAGATTTTGTCCAAGAAGAGAAAAACCATAGGAACAGAAAACTTGAAAGTTTTTCAAAAATCAGTTAATTTTATTTGGAACAGAGGTGGGGAGTTCAAGCCTAAGCACACTCACGAAGAGAGTGGGTAAAGTTTAGAGTAAGTGATCAAGAGGAGGCAGGTAATGCCACAAGGCTGACTGCCTAAACAGGCAAGGGCAGTTTACCAGAGATAACACAGGGAAGGGCACAGAAGAGCACTTCTAGGGTTGGAACAACTCAAAGCCTCGTTTCAAAGGCTATCCCACCAAAGGGGCTTGAATTTAATGTGAACAGAATGTAAAGCCATTTGGGTGCCGGTGGCAGTGTTGAAAATGATAATGAAATTTTCCAGCAATTCATGGAACCCAAAAGCTGGGTGGGATGCAAATAGAATCAAGTATCTCGTTAGATAAATCAAGGGAAAAGACAGTCAAACAGAACCTACTAAAAACATCATTGTTCCAGAGTGATAGTGCATGTCCCAAGGACACACCCATTGAGGGATGACGTCAGATCCTGACACTGTGGGAGAAACAGACTTTGCAAACATAATCCAACAAAGGAACAAAACAAATAAAAAAGCAAAGAGTGATGTGGGGTATCAACATCCAGAATCAGTACAAAAGAATATCTAAGGTCTTCAATTTTCAAAAAAAAAAAAATTATAAGGAATGGAAAAGAAAGAGGAAAATGTGATTAAATACTCAGGAAATAAAGCAGGCAACACAAACATGCCCTTGAAAAAGCTTAAATTTTGCACTTAGCAGGCAAAGATTTCTGAGGAGTTGTTATACAGTAAAAGGAAAAAAATAACTAAAGGAAACCATTACAAAGAGTAAAGGAGAGGCAAGTGTTTGGGCTAAGTGGTTCTGATGCCCCCACATCCTCCACACTGTCACCCTGTCCCTGCTTCCTCTTGTGCCTTTTGACTAAACTTGGTGCTTGTCTACTTGGCCCCTGGATGCTATGCTGTGCCCTTTCCATCTAGGGATCTGTGAATATAAACGTCTTCATGATAATCACTTCTATTCTTGCATATCTAACTATCCCAGCTGTAACAATTTACAGATATACCATTAGAAGCAAGTGGTACCATGGGCTTTAAATTTTCACTTACCTAATGATTACTGATACTGAGAATTTTTCATATGTTTATCAACCACTTGTGTATACTTTTTGGAGCAATGCCTATTCAAGTCCTTTGCCCATTTTTAAATTTAGTTGTTTTTGTTGTTGACTTCTAAAAGTTCCTTGTATATTCTGGCTATTATTCTCTTATTAGATATGTGATTTGCAAATATTTTTTTGTTTTCTTTTATCTTTGATGATGGGGATCCTTTAATGCACAGAATGTTTTCATTTTGATAGAGGCTAATTTGTCTATTTTTTCTTTCATGGTCTGTGCTTTTAATGTCATATCCAACAAATCATTGCCAAATTCAATGTTATGAGGCTTTTGTCCTATGTTTACTTCTAACTCTGACCCTTATATTTAGATATTTGATACAGTTTCAGTTATTTTTTTTCTGTGACATTATGTAAGTGTTCCACTTCAAGCTTTTGTATGTCGATATTGATTTCCCCCAGCACCCTGTGTTGAAAGATAATCCTGTATCCTTTGAGTCATGTTGGCAGCATTGTGACTACAGATGACCGTGCATGACTCAGATTTTCTTTGTTGGGAGATTTTTGATATCTGATTCTATCTCTTTATGAGTTAAACGTCTTTTGGGAATGTCTACTTATTCATAATCTCAGCAAGGTGGATTGTGGTTTCTAGAAAACTGTCCATTTTTTTTATGTTATCCAGTTTGTTGGGGTGCAGTTATTCACTGTACTATTTTATAAGAATTTCAAGCATTTTAATTTTTTTAAATTGGTAGTAATGTCTCCTTGGCATTTCTCATTTTAGTTATTTGATCCTCCTCTCTTTTTCTTTGTCAACTTAGCTAAAATATTTTAATTAAAGAACTAATGATTTGTTGACTTTTTTTGTATTGTGTTTTTGTTCTCTATTTTACTTATATCTGTTTTACATACTTTTTCTCTTATGCTAACTTTGAGGTTAATTTGTATTTTTCTAGTTCCTTTAGGTGTAAGACTACATTGCTGATTTTACATCTTTCTTCTTTTTTAATAGAAGTGTTTGCCACTGCCATGATATTGCAAATATATATTTTCAGGATCTGATGCTATCTCCAGATAGCTGGTGAGAGAACTGAATTGGACTGAAAGACACCTAGCTGGTGTCCACCACAGAATAATTGCTTGCTAGTGGGAGGTACCCTCCACACTTTTCGGTTTGTTGTTGGGTGAGAGTAGTATAGGAAAGTTCGTTTTTCCCCCTTCACTGAATTACAAACTTCCATCCTGGCACTATTTTCCCTGGGTTCCATAGGTTTTGATATATTGCATTTTCATTTTTCATTTACCACAAGATGTTTTCTAATTTATCTTGTGATTTCTTCTTAAAGCCTTTGGTTGCTTAGGAATAGTTGGTTAATATCTACTTGTTTCATATTTTCAAGATTTTTCTTCCATTATTAAAATTTAGTTTTATTTCATTGTGATCCGAAAAAAATACTTTACATGATTTCAATACTTTAAAATTTATTAGCATCTGTTTTGTAGCCTAGCAAGTTCTATCCTGGAAAATGTCCCATGAGCATTCAGTGGAGTGCTCTGTTAGTTACAATTCATCTAAAGTCTTGGTCAAGGTTTCTATATCCATATTCATTTAGTTTTTCTATTATTAAAGGTAAATTATTGATGTTCCCAAATCTTATTGTAGTGCTATCTGTTTCCCCTTTCAGTTCTCTCAATATTTGTTTCACATATAATTGTCCTATCTTCTTGGTGAATTGGGCATGCATCTTCGTTGGACCTGGAAGTATGATTTTTCTGCCAATTCCCCATTATAAAAAGCTGCTTTCAAATGTATTCATTTTCCAAAGAATCTCTTCCCTTCTTCGTGTGACTTTAGCTGTTCTATACTTCAGCTGTTCTGTATGACTATATGCTTTTCTCCTGGGCATTTGTGTTGTTTGTTTGTTTTTTGTTTTTGCTAGACATGTCTTTTGCTTTCTGTGGCTTCCTCTAGCCTGGAATCTCATCTGCTTTTGTCATGTGGGTATAGACTGGCCATGCACTGGGCAAGGACAAGTGAAAATAACACAAAGTTTCCTACATTTGAAATTACAAGCTTCTTAACTGGGATATTTCTGGTTGTTGTATATTTATGTCTGATTTCAGAGCTCCTGAAAGTTGTTTTTGTCAAGTTTTCTTGTTTATTTAATGTTTCCATACAAAAAACTAGGATCTGAAGC
This sequence comes from Oryctolagus cuniculus, assembly GCF_051225735.1. Classification (NCBI taxonomy): domain Eukaryota; kingdom Metazoa; phylum Chordata; class Mammalia; order Lagomorpha; family Leporidae; genus Oryctolagus; species Oryctolagus cuniculus. The sequence goes on from NC_142877.1 coordinate 36,479,481, forward strand.
TTCATAACCATTATCTTGCTTTTGACACAGTATTGTTTTGTTTTGATACAGTTTGGCTGCCTCTGCCTTTGGGGGAAGAGTTTATTTAATTAACATCGAATGTTATTAAGATGGTTAGATTCATATGTTCCAGTTTACTTGTTGTTATCTATAGCTCATGCCTTTGTGCTTTTTGTTCATTTCCTTTCTTCATAGATTGAATATTTCCTACTAAAGCATTTTAATTCATTTAATAATTTTTATTTTTGAAGTTAGCTTGTTAGTGGTTGCATAAATCTTGCCGTATACATCTTAATGAAGTCTACATCAAATTTATAGTAAAATAATTCTGTGAGAGGTGCAAACATTATTTCTGAATGTAAATCTTTATTCCATCCTTTCCTTTTATTTTCTTTTGATGTACATATTGAATCTATAGATGATATAAATTCCACAGTGTTCTTTTATAATTATTACTTAATATTATTGCAGGTGTTTTATAGATGAGACAAAAGAGGGAATATTTTCATTTTCTCAAAGTTGTTATATTAACCTTATTATTCCTTTCCAGTTCATCCTAGTTTTTCATGTGGAATTAAATTTCTGTGTTGTGCTATTTCATTCCTTCAGTACAGCTTCGCTGTCATCTGACTCCTTTGTTTTGTTATTGTTAAATATATTACCTTCTATATTTTGTAGATCCAACAACATAATTACATTCTTATTGTTTTATAAAATGTCCTCATATTAGCTAAAAGAAAGAAAAGGAGAGAAGAAATACATAGTTATACATCTTCAAAAATTATTTAATTGCTTTCTATCATTTTTATGTTGACTCAAATTAACTACCTGGTTTCTTTATTTGAATAACTTATTTAATAATTCATCAAAGGTAGATCAGCTTGACAAAATTCCATTTTTTAGTTATTTTAAATGTTCTTGATTTGCCTACTTTTAAAGAAACATGTTTTGTTAGATACAGGATTTTTTTTCAAGTTTTGAGATGTTATCCCTCTCCCTCTATTTCATTATTTCTGATCAGAAGTCAATAATTAATTTTACTGAGTTTCCTTTTTATGTAGCAAGCCATTTTTCTACTGCTTTCAAGATTTTTTTTTTTGTTTCTGGTTTTCAACATTCTTTATTATGCCTGCATGTCAATCTTTGCTTTTATCTACTTGAAATTTAATGTGCTTCTTTGATGTTGAATTTTTCAAAATGAATTTGAGAAGTTTTCAACCATTATTTTTTTGAATATTTCTGCTATTCATTTTTTTCTCATCCTCTAATTACATATGTGGTATATGGTTACTGGTGTCCTACATTTCTCTGAGGTTCATTATTTTTTCCTCATTCTTTTTAGTCTATATTCTTCAGATTGCATGATTCCTACCTAAAAGTTCCCTGCATTTTTATTCTACCAGAAGAAACGCACTGTCAAAATTCTCTGATAATTTTTTCATTTCAGGTCTAATATTTTCAATTCCAGAATTTCCCTTTTGTTCTTTTTATTAGTATTCTTTATGTGTTGGGACATTATTTTTACAGCTTCCTTCCCTCTTTGTTTTTTAAAAAAGTTATTTATTTATTTGAGAGGCAAGGGGAAGATGGGGGGAGCTCTCCCACTGATTCACTTTCCAAATGCCTGCCATAGCTGTGGCTGTGCCAGGGCCAAAGCTGAAAGCCAAGAACTCAGTCCAGGATTTCCATGTGGGTAGAAGAGACTGACTACTTGAGTTATCATGGTTACTTCCCAAAATTCACGTTAGCAAGAAGCTGGAACCAAAAGCCAGAGTCAGAAATGGAACCCTGGCCCTCTGATGTGGAGCATGGGCATTTAACTGGCATCAGGGTGGCAGAGGGTGGGAGAAGCATGATCCTTTATTGATGGTTACCTAGGAAAGAATGGGCAAGGCAGGGTAGGCATGCTGGGTCCATTTAGGATTAGTTTGAATAATTTTAGTAATATATGGATTATAGGCATGCTCTTTCATGGTACGGTACCTGGCTGTGGAGCAATTTAGGACAAGAAGACTATTGTGTTGGTACCTAAGAGTTTTATAGAGGAGACACCTGGGAGCATGGAGCTCTGGATGTTTTGCTTTGTATATCAAAGCCACATTCAATAGAGAATAGTTTGCTAACTTTAGAAATCAGCTAGCACTAGCAGGGGTAGTCTTACCAGTTTTAATGAGAGCCCTAAATGCCAGAGCATCAAGAGTATAGAAAACGTAGTCAATATAACTTTACACCCATTAGGTTGGCTATTATTAATAACAACACAGAACAGAACAGAGAGTTAGCAAGGTTGTCAAGCAATTTGAGCTCCTACGCATTGCTGATGGAAATAAAAAAATGGTATAACTTTCATGAAATACATTATGTCAGTTTCTCAAAAATTAAATGTAGAATTATATATGATTCAGCAATTCTATTACTGGATATATTTTAAAAAAACCAAAAGGTACTCTAACAAATATCTGCCTACCAATATTCATAGCAGCACTTTTGACAATATAAAATATATTGCAGTGAATTTTTAAACAAAATGATCTTTATTTTGCCAGGCAGAGTTAGACAGTGAGAGAGAGAGACAGAAAGAAATGTCTTCCTTCGGTTGGTTGGCCCCCCAAATGGCCGCTATGGCCGACGTGTTGCGGCCGGTGCACTGCACCAATCTGAAGCCAGGAGCCAGGTGCTTCCTCCTGGTCTCCCATGCAGGTGCAGGGCCCAAGCACTTGGGCCATCCTCCACTGCCCTCCCGGGCCACAGCAGAGAGCTGGACTGGAAGAGGAGCAACCGGGACAGAACCAGCCCCCCAATCGGGACTAGAACCCAGGGTGCCAGCGCTGCAGGCAGAAGATTAGCCAAGTGAGCCATGGCGCCAGCCAATGATTGCTTTTTAATTATAATTATTGTATGTAAAATTTTACCAAAAGAATCTAAAAGTCTGAGTTGCTTGGGTTTTCCAGGAAGCTGATTCTGAAAGGGACTTAAGGATACAAGTTGATTCTTCAGGGCTGGGTTGGGGACACTGTGAATGAAAACAGAACTTCTTAAAGAGTGAACACGGGCCGGCGCCGCGGCTCAGTAGGCTAATCCCCCACCTTGCAGCATCCACACACCAGGTTCTAGTCCTGGTCGGGGCACCGGGTTCTGTCCCGGTTGCCCCTCTTCCAGGCCAGCTCTCTGCTGTGGCCAGGGAATGCAGTGGAGGATGGCCCAAGTGCTTGGACCCTGCACCCCATGGGAGACCAGGATAACCACCTGGCTCCTGCCTTCGGATAGGCACGGTGCGCCGGCCACGGCGGTCATTGGAGGGTGAACCAACGGCAAAGGAAGACCTTTCTGTCTTTCTCTCTCACTGTCCACTCGGCCTGTCAAAAAATAAAATAAAATAAAAAAAGAGTGAACACGAAGATTGAAGGCAGGATCAGCATCTTCAAACCTGCAGCACTAACAGCTTGAGAAACACCCAGGGAATCTAAACAAAGATCACCCTTAAAGGACTCAGAAGCTGCTGAAAACCTGGAAATGGCTGGACCCTCGAACCACCTTCTTCCTCTGTCATTGACTAGGGCCATACCCACAGAGTATGGACTTGGTCTGAAAGCTGAGTGTGCATGTCAAGTGGAGGCTACCAGTTGACCACAGTCCTGTAGCCGGACAGTCCTTTCTTGGGGCATCATGTCTGTTGGACACATCTTGGGAAAATGTGTCTGAGTAATACTTCTGAGTGACACACCCAAGCAATGCGTCTTCATGTCTGTCATGGAGTTTCTCCTTTTCAGTCTTCCACTCCGTGGGTCATGCCTGGTGTATTTGAATTCTGTGTACCTCTCAATATAAGGGGCCCTATTCAGCTCATCATCCCACCCACTAGGCAGAAAGCACCTCTCTCCAGGATCTATTTGATCTTCTACCTCCACCACCTCCCCACACTGAAGTCTTTTGCATTTGTTTGTCTCCTCCTAACACAGTTATCCCTTAGCATCCTCAAGGGGTTGGTTTCAGGACACCTACTCCCATGGATGTTCAAGTCAGTGGATGCTCAAGTTCCTTATATAAAATGGTTTAGCAATTACATATAATCCACAATCTCCCATACACTTTTAATAGTGTCTAGTTTACTTATAATACCCAATATAATGTAGATGCCATGTAAATAGTTGTCATCACTGTATCATTTAATGGATAATGACCAAAAAACCAAATTCTATACATGTTCAGAACAAACACAACTTTTTTAGTGTATTTTTGATCTGCAATAAGTTGAATCCACAGATGTGGAACTCACAAATGCTGAGGGCTAACTGTGCTATGCCTCAAACCCACCACAAGTAAAATCCAAAGATAAATGAATACCTGGATCTGTGCCACATGAATCACTAAGGCTAATCTTCTTAAGACAAAAGGCTCAGTGGAGATCACAAACATAAAATTGAGCAAATGTATGAATGGACAATTTATAACACAGGAAGTACAAATGGCCTTTAGATGAAAGGAGGCTCAACTTGATTCACAGCAAAAGAAATTTAGTTAAAATGATGAACAAGGTATCATTTTCACCTATCAGATTAGTAAAGATCAAAAAGTTTGATTCAGCACAGTACTGGCAAGACAACAAGCACGTTTGCAGGATGTTTGCAGAAATGTGAACTGGTAAAGCTGTGTGGGAGACAGTTTGGCAATGTCCCTCCAAATTACAAATTCCTGCGACCTTTAAAAGGCAATGGAATGCAATGATGAAAAGACTGCACTGGCGTCATAGCATATTGGTTTGAATCCCAGCACTGCAATGCATTTCATTCTCTATGCCTTACGTTTTCCACAGCAACGTTAATGGCTAAAAAGAGTAATGGCTAGTAATGGCTAAAAGGAGTAACAACAACAACAACAACAAAACACCAAATGTCCATCAATGGCTGAATATATAAATGAAATATGGAATATACTAACAATGGAATATTATTTTGCCATAAAAGGAATGCAATTCTGATACATGCTATATATAAATGAAACATGAATGCATTTTGCTAAGTGAAATAAGGCAGATACAAAGAAATATATTGTTTGATTCCACTTATATACATTACCTGGAGTAATCAAATTCATAGAAACAGAAAATATAATGAGACTAGAGAAAAGGGTTGGGAAGTTATTGCTTACTGGGCATATAGTGTTGTTGTGAGTTAATGAAAATGTTCTATAAATGGATAGAGGTGATATTTTGCAACAGCGTAGCTATTCTTTATAAATATGTACAGATATGTAGCTATATAAAGCACCATTAATTTAAAGTTAAAGACATTTCAGTATGATTGCCTTAGAAAATCTCATAAATCAGTATTTAATTAAAAACATAGCCAAGAGAAAATGTAGTGCAATTATGTTTATAGGAAGAAAAGGTAGAATCCATTGTTCAATTCTTCCTCAATTAAAACAGAAACTTTTTTTCATAGTATACCCTCATCTTTCTATTGAATTATATTCTTCTCATTCTTTCATTTTCCAGACAATCTATAGTGGCAGCTTCTGCTATGAACTTACCAAGCAACAAAACGGATATATTGACATTTCCATGGGCTAAAAGTTTTTTACAATCTTCAATAACTTCACTCTTTCCATTTCAAAAAAATCCACAGAGAAAAATTTATGAGCATAGTAAGTAAATATTATTCTATAGAGAGGGCATGACTTTCAGAATTCATTAACTTAACAACAAGGGAAAATAGACCACAGAAAAAACTGATCTCATAAGCAAAATTCTGATGTCTGTGCAATGCTATTTTGATCAAGAACCTTAGTTATACCAAAAGCAAAAGTGATCTTTTATCTAAAAAGATTAAATTTGGTGTGGTCAACTGCTTTAAGTTAAAACAAACAAAATGTACTTTGTCTAGATTAGTCAGAAAGGAATTGCCCGTCATGCTCCACTTAACGATGGGAACACATCCTGTGAATCAGGTGATTAGGCAATTTCATGGTTGTAGGAACATCATGGTGTGTACTTAAATAAACGTAGGTGGTATAGCCCATTACACACCTAGGCTATAGGGTACAGCTAACTCCTTCTAGACTACAAAACTATGCAGTGTGTTAGTATACTGGTATTGTAGGCAATTATAACACCACTGTTAGTCCTGAATATTCCAGGCAATGGTAAGTTTTTAATGTGTCTGAACACATCTGAACATAAAAGTATAGAAAAACTATGGTATAAAAGATAATGGAATATTTATTGTGGTTATCACACTTATCATGAATGGATCTTGCAAGACTAGAAGTTGCTCCAGGTGAGTGAGTGAGTGAGTGGTGAGTGAGCGTGAAGGCATAGGACACTATTGTACACTACTGTAGCCTTTTATGCACTTTGGCAATGCTTAATTTATATTTGTCTTTCTTCAATATTAACTAACTTTAGCTTTGGATAATATTTTTACTTTATAAGCTATAGTATGTTAACTTTTAAACTCTGTGATAACACTGACCCTAAAACACAAATACATTGCAACATTGTACAAAAATGGCTTCTTTCCTTATATCTTTAATCAATAAGATTTTTCTATTTATTTTTTACTTTTAAAAAATTTTGTTCAACATTCAAACACAAACGTACATATTAGGGCTACTCAGGGTCAGCATCATCAATATCTCTATCTCCCACCTCCACATCTGGCCCACTCCAAGGTCTTCAGGGCTGATACCATGCATGGATCAGCCTTCTTCTATAATAACAATCATCTTTGCAATGCCTCCTGAAGGAACTGTCTGAGGCTGTTTCGCAGTTAACTTTTTTTGTCTTTTAAGTAGAAAGAATACATTCTAACATGGTGATAAATAGCATAACAAACACATAAATCAGTGACGTATTCAATTACTATCATTATCAAGTATGATGTACTCTATATGATCATGTTAGCTATACTGTAATATGACTGGAAGCACAGGTTTGTTTACACAAGTAGCATGAGAAATACTGAGTCATGTGTCATACTATGATACTGCAATGACTATGATGGCACTAGGTGATCAGAGTTTTTCAGTTCTACTATAATATTTTGGTATCATAGTCTTAAATGTGGTTTGTCATTAACAAAAATATTATTTTGTGACACCTGAATATATTTATTAAAAGTAGTAGTTATTGGGGCAGTAGTTAATTGACAGAACAAAGATTGAGATCTCACAAAAATGCAACAACCATGCAGCCAGAACAGGCTGGGCTTTAAACAAACAAAATCATTGGCTATTACACATCAACAACTAACAGAAAGGAACTCAGTTTTTCTACAATTTCTTTTGCTACATGTACAGGTGCCACTTGTTGTAGTTTTTTTTATTTTTTTATTTTTTTTTTATTTTTGACAGGCAGAGTGAACAGTGAGAGAGAGAGAGACAGAGAGAAAGGTCTTCCTTTTGCCGTTGGTTCACCCGCCAATGGCCGCTGCGGCCAGTGCACCGTGCTGATCCGAAGCCAGGAGCCAGGTGCTTATCCTGGTCTCCCATGGGGTGCAGGGCCCAAGCACTTGAGCCATCCTCCACTGCACTCCCTGGCCACAACAAAGAGCTGGCCTGGAAGAGGGGCAACCGGGATTAGAACCCGGTGTGCTGGCGCCGCAAGGTGGAGGATTAGCCTATTGAGCAGCAGCGCCGGCCTTGTTGTAGTTTTTAAAAATGTGTTAAAGAGGTGACAGTCACCACACTATTGGGGTATTGCTGTGAAGAGATTTTAGAAATATAATTAAACCCTCAACAATTAACATTAAATAAGGGAATAATCCTGGATAATCTGCATATATATGATTGAAGTTATGAGATCTAAAAAGCAGGGCTAAATCTTTCCTGCAAAACTGTGGAGAAACTCTTCCTGTTGAAATAGTTTTGGCATAAGCCCATAGAGTTCCAATCCTTATGTTCCTGCCTTCATGACTGCTTGCTCTGCAGATTCCAAACTTGCTTAGTCAACTCACATTACTGCGTAAGTTAATTCTTCTCTACCTAGATAGGGCAATACTTAGATATATAGAGATACAGAAATAGAATCCCGACTGCCATACTACTTTATAATAGAAACCTGACTCTGAAACTACTACTAACCCCCAAATCCAGAAGTACCTTATGAAAAAAATAGATGCCACTCAAAACAATTTCTTCCTATTCCTCACTTTCAAGTCAGTGTCTCCCACTTGCATATGTCAGTCAAATACCTACTTTCTAGCTGCAAGGGAAGCAGAAATTGAATTTTTATTTCTGCTTTGTAAAGACAGAATCACTCGTACATATGTTTTCCTAAACAGTGAAAAGCTATCCAAAAGATGGAAGGCAGCCATGAATATAATTCTTGCTCCCCAAATTTCTGGCTTCTCAAAACTTCTATTAGTTCCCATAGTAGTTGAATAACACCTTCAGCTTTGCATAATTGAGATCAGATTAGAGTTTATTATATAAACACACGTGATGATTATTTTCCATGTTAAATGTAGTTCTGTATACCAATCAGAACGTTTGTTAACAAATAACTTCTAGATCTTCATGGCTTAAAAAAATAAAATTTTCTTTCTTATCTGTGGGAAGCCCTATGTGTTTAGAATTTCTCTCACTGGAGTCACTCAGAAGCCCAAGATGAATGATACTTCTTGAAGATTACATTCATAATTACTAAGTCAGGGAAAGAGAACATGGCATGTTGTGCATTCTACTTTAAAACTTTTGTTAGCAGTGACACAGATTTTTTTCTGCTCACATTTTGTCAACAAATTAAAGGTCATTCCTAAATTCTGGAGTTATGACAGGTGTAATCCTACTTTTAAATGAAGCAGAATATTGTTAATTATCTTCTTGATTACTAAAATGTCAAACTACTTTGTAAAATAATGTTGATGCTTTGTGTTTAAAAGGTTAACTTAATACTGATTAAAGGAGAATTTATAAATTCTTTAGCTTTGTTTACATAACAGCAGCTAGATCTGGTAAGAAGTCAGAGCATGATTATTCCAAAGGCTTATTGTGGACAGACCCCAAGATGTGATGTAGTGTACAGCCTCCCCACCAGGCCATAAATAGATGTCTGGGGCCATGTGAGGATTTCTAGAATGAAAAATAAAGAAGATAAAAAGGTTAAAAACATCTGCCTGACTTCCTGCAGTGGTTATATCACAAATGCTCGAAGCAGAAAGTAGAGGAGGAACCCCAAATCATGCTCTGGAAAGCAGGCACCCCCAGCAGCAGCACAATCACTACACCAAACATCTACCCTGAGTGGAAAATTTTTAGAAAGCACATGGTTTATCACAACTACTCAAAACTTAGTAGGATAATCAATAGTTCTATAACTTTCTGTAATTAAGAAATCAAGTCAATAGTTAAAAATGTCTACCACTTCAAACAAAAACAGAAACCAAAAACACCAAATGTTCCAATTGTTTCATAGGCTGATACTAACAAATACTCAAAAATCAATAATGAATATTTTAAATATTGAAAAATAATCACATAGCTGTCCCAGCTCTCCTCTTTATTTCCTTTTGTTTCCCCTTTTTCCTTTCCTGCTTTATATATTTCATTTTTAAGGCTGGTATAGTATTGGTATGTAAATTTAAGATGATTGTACAAAGAAACAAAACTTTAGAACAATGTTCCTTAATGGCTATTAGTATAAAAATCTAAATGAAATATAAGCAAGGCAAATCCAGCTTTTATAATATGCAAATATTTATATATGCATATAAAAACACATTGGGAAAAATTGGATTTATTCTAGTAATACAAAAATCCTTTTCATTAGAAAAACATATTTGCCATAAACTACTTGAAAAAGTTATAATTTTCATCTGATACAGAGCAATCATTTAATAAGCCAATATACATTTATTAAATAATAAATATGTTAAAACTTGATTAAACAAATGGCATTCCTATAAGTAAAAGATGGGAGCATTTCTTTAAATCTACAATGAAATAGACATTCACTGTGAATGAAACTTTTCATTTGTAGGAGAGGTCCTAAAAGAAGTTTATTCAGAGAATACAAGAAAATATTAAAATGAAAATATTATAAGTAAACAAAATAGCCGTGGCTCACTTGGCTAATCCTCCGCCTGCAGCGCCGGCACCCCAGGTTCTAGTCCCGGTAGGAGCGCTAGATTCTGTCCCAGTTGCTCCTCTTCCAGTCCAGCTCTCTACTGTGCCCCGGGAAGGCAGTGGAGGATGGCCCAAGTGCTTGGGCCCTGCACCCACATGGGAGACCAGGAGAAAGCACCTGGCTCATGGCTTCGGATTGGCGCAGCGCCGGCCATAGTGACCATTTGGGGGGTGAACCAATGGAAAGAAGACATTTCTCTCTGTCTCTCTCTCTCACTGTCTAACTCTGCCTGTCAAAAAAAAAAAAAAAAAAAAGAAAAAAGTAAACAAAATACCCATTATTCATGGATGCTATTGTTGGTAGAATTGTCAACATCAAAAACTGAAAGAAAAAAAAAGCTAATAGAAGAGTTCAGTGATATTGTTAGAAAATCTTCATAAAAATCTACACCTATACATATCAAGAATTAACACTTTTTTCAGCGCTGGCGCCGCAGCTCACTAGGCTAATCCTCCGCCTTGCGGCGCCAGCACACCGGGTTCGAGTCCCGGTCGGGGCGCTGGATTCTGTCCCAGTTGCCCCTCTTCCAGGCCAGCTCTCTGCTGTGGCCAGGGAGTACAGTGGAGGATGGCCCAAGTGCTTGGGCCCTGCACCCCATGGGAGACCAGGATAAGTACCTGGCTCCTGCCATCAGATCAGCACGGTGTGCCAGCCGCAGCACGCCGGATTGGAGGGTGAACCAACAGCAAAGGAAGACCTTTCTCTCTGTCTCTCTCTCTCACTGTCCACTCTGCCTGTCAAAAAAAAAAAAAAAAAGAATTAACACTTTTTTCAAAGGTCTCACATAAAATGTTCATAAACTCTAGGCAAGATAGATAAGATTATAATAGAGTGTTCAAAGTCATAAAAGAAGAAGTCAGTAATTGAGAGATAAACTAAGTTCATGGATGGAAAACTCAATATTATAAAAATGTCAGTTCTTGAAAATTAATCTATAAATTCAATGCAATGTAATCTAAATGTCAACAGGGTTTTTCAGGAACTGGAAAACTAATTTTGAAAGTCATATGGAAGTATAATGGACCAAAAATAGGCAAGATAATTGAGTAACAATGTAGGAGGTCTTAGCTGACAACAATAAGTGTTATGTAGAAGCATTGTGATAAAGAAACTAATACCGGTTTAGAAATAGACAAAGAGAAAATAAATCCAATAGAGAGCCCAGAAACAGAACCACAGAGATAGGTCATTTGATTTATGACAGAGGTGAAGATTAGCGAAGAAATAATGACCTGGTCAGTAAAAAATACTGGAGAAATTATTATGCATTGGAAACAAATTGATTACTATCACAAACCAAATGAAAAAGAGTTAGAATCGAATTAAACAGCTCAATGTTGAGAAAATGTCTTTGTGATTTTGGTATTTCAGAGGGATTTATTTTTATAATACACAAATAACAGGGGGAAAAGTCAGTGATGAACTTGACCTCACATTGCATTTACTTACAATTCTACTTCACATGCTTGCATCATTAAATGCTACAGATCTGTTCAGTGTGTTTATATTGTTCTAAATATCTTCTATGGCTGTTTTTCTATTACTGTCTTTGTTGACAAGTACATTTTTAGTTCATGTATGAATGACACAAAATAGCCAATCATTTCTGGCTGGCATTTATTTTCCTTATATTGCTATAGCAAACCATGTTGCAGTGGCAGTCTTTATGTATTTCTCTTTTGGCTGTGTAGTAGAGGTTCTCAGGGAATTTTAAAGGAGAAGCTGCTGGTTTGACGAATGAGGATCTTTAACTCTATCTGAACTGTGTAATTGCTCTCTTAAGTGTTTTCCCATGTTTAAGGCTCTAGCAAAAGAAATTGAGAGTTTCCACTGTTTCACTTTTTTACCAATGCCAGATGTTGTCAGAGAAAATGAGAAACGGTCTTAATGTGTATTTCCTTTATTTACTAGTGTTATTATGATGAATCATTAACATTTTTTTAATTTAAGTTTTTTTTAATTTCTTGCTCATATCTTTAAACCCATTTTACTAGCTGAACTCTACAGAATTTCACATATATTGAATTTCCATGATCCAAGTTGAATCAAAGGCAGTCAAACTCCAAAGTCCAAGCCAAAACTGTAGGCCTTACCATTTGAATGTCAGGAAGAGTTAGTTTAGAATCTTCCAGCACAGGAATGAGAACAAAATTCTTTGCTCAATTTTTGGAGATTTTTGCCCAAATCTTTCTACAATTTAAACAACAGATTCACTCCTGGGTCTTGTATAATTCTACTTCAGTGCTGGAGAGAGGCAGGAAGTACAATACTGCATGGCTTCTCTAAGTTCTCCCAGATGGGATCATCTTTATTGGGAGCAAAGATCTTGAACATTATATATGCTAGTATTTTAACCCCAGGTGAATCTCCACCCAACAACAGCCAACAGAGGGCTGCAAGAGTAATAGATTTAAACCTACAACTCAATACTTTATCCCTTTTAGTATTTTTTTTGTTCTACTTAATACTATTAGTTGAACTCTGTAATTAAAACATAATTATTCTCAGGTATTTAAATTTAACTGAAAAGTGATCTCTGTTAAATATAAGAGTGGGAAAAAGAGATGGAGAAGATGTACAATTGGGACAAACTCCAGCTGACTTGCCCCAAATGGTAGAGTTAGTAACATGCCTGGGGATTCCAATTCAATCCCATCATGGTTGCATGTACCAATGCCATCTCACTAGTCCAAGTGATCAATTTCTGTTCACAACTGATCATACTGATAGGACTAAGAGTCAAAGCAATCACATAAACAAGACTAGTGTCTGCTAATACTAACTGATAGAATAAAAAAGGAGAGAATGATCCAACATGGGAAGCGGGATACACAGCAGACTCATAGAATGGCAGATGTCCTAAATAGCACTCTGGCCTCAGAATCAGCCTTTAAGGCATTCAGATCTGGCTGAAGAGCCCATGAGAGTATTTCAGGCATGGAAAGCCAAGACACTCTGGCAAAAAATAAAAAACCTAAAGGAAAGATCTCTGCGAGTGAGATCCCAGTGGAAACAACGGGTCATCAAAGAAGGAGGTACCTTTCTCTGAAGGGAGGAGAGAACTTCCACTTTGACTATGGCCTTGTCTAAGTAAGATCGGAGTTGGTGAATTCAAAAGGCTTCCATAGCCTTGGCAACTCATGCAAGAGCCTCGGGTGATTACTGACGCCATAAACAAGAGTGTCAATTGTTAAACCAACAAGAGGAGTCAATGTGCACTTACTCCCCATGTAGGATCTCTGTCCTTAATGTGTTGTCCAATGTGAATTAATGCTATAACTAGTACTCAAACAGTATTTTACACTTTGTGTTTCTATGTGGGTGCAAACTGTTGAAATCTTTGCTTAATATATACTAAATCAATCTTCTATATATAAAGATAATTGAAAATGAATATTGGTGTGAATGGAATGGGAGAGGGAGTGGGAGTTGGGAGGGTTGTGGGTGGGAGGGAAGTTACGGGAGGTGGGGAAAGCCATTGTAATCCATAAGCTCTCCTTTGGAAATTTATATTTACTAAATAAAAGTTAAAAAAAATAAATAAACCTGGATATGTCATTTCCTTCTCTCCCTTAGAAATAGAAGAGTTTGGGGTCAGTTCTGTGGCACAGGTGGTTAAGCCACTATCTGCAACACAGGCAACACATGTGGGTACCAGTTCTTGTCCCAGCTGTTCCACTTAGGATTCATCCCCCAGGTTATGCTCCATGGAAAGCAGTGTCACTCATAGGAGACTGGATGAAGCTCCCTGCTTCTGGAGTAGCCTGCTGCAGCCCCAGCCATTGTGGTAGTGTGGAGAGTGAATGGATGGAAGATCTCTGTTTTTCTCTGTCTCTCCCTTTCTCTCTGCAGTTCTGTTTTTCAAATAATAAAGAAATCTTTAAAAATAAAGAAAAGAAATAGAAGAAGTTGAGGAGAGAAGAGAGAAGCTTTGAGTTCAAGATGCTGATAAAGATGTCTCATAGACTACATGGAAAATCCAATTTGAGACTGTGGAAGGATGTATATGCTTGAAATACAGGTTTGAGAATTTTGAGCATGTAGGCAGTAAGTGTTTTATGGGTAGGTGTACAATTTCTCAAGGGAAACAAATAACTTTGGAATGCTACTCACATGGGTGAAAAGAGAATAAAGGAGAAATGCAAAAGACCTCTCCAGAGGGCCGATGTTACAGTGGCCTGGGTAAAGTTGCTGCTTGCAATGCTGGCATCCCATATGGGGCCAGTCCATGTCCTAGTTGCAATACTTCTGATGACAGCTCCCTGCTAATGTGCCTGGGAAAAGCAGTGAAGGATGTCCCCAGTGTTGGTCCCCTGCCACCCACATGGGAGACCTGGAAGAAGCTCCTGGCTTTGGCTTGGCCTAGCACTGGCTATTGCAGCCACCTGGGGAATAAACCTGCAGGTGAAAGATGGGTCTCTCTCTCTCTCTCTCTCTTTATCTATCATCCCCTCTTTCTCTGTAATTCTCTCAAATAGATAAATAAATCTTTTTTTAAACAAAAAGACATTTCTAGAGAGGCAGAAATTAAAAGCAGGAGAATATCTTGCCATAGTAATTGAGTTTTAAGTGTAGAGGTCTCATTAGTCAGGGTTGATATTTGTTGGCTTGCCAATTATTATGTCACATTTGCACTTAACAGGACCTGTGTTTATGATATTATGGAAGAATAGGCCATGGTGTAATGTGCAGAGAACTGAATGGGCCACAAGTAATATATGAAGAAAGGAGCATATTATAATTCATAATATTTGCCTAATCCTTTGATGTTTTTCCTTTCTGTCATCTTGCATGTGGACTTAACTTAGTGATTCACTTCTATAAATAGAGTGTGACTGAAATATGATACATGACTAGAGACTAGATCATAGAAGATGTGATTTATGCATGTTCTCTGATATTTCATGCTCTGAGAAAAACAAGCTGTCAAATTACAAAGACTTTTTGGTAGCCACTGAGAGTGGCCACGTAGAAATTGAGGTCTTCTCTCAATAGTCAGCAAGACACTGAAGCTTTCTGAGTGCTGTTTGTATGATCCATCGCAAGGATGGATCTTCCAGCCTCACCCAAGTCTTTAATAGATGGGAGACTTAGTTGAAACTAACTGCAAAATCAAGAACTTGAGGCTAAAGCCAGCTAAGCCACATCTGAATATTTAACCCACAGAAATTGATAGTAAATGCTTATCATTTAAAGATACTAACTATTGAGATAAATATTCAGCCATAACTAATATAAGATATAATATTTAGATTGCGTTGGATGAGACTGAAAGAGTGGACTTCAGAGACATATGTACAGTTGTGTGTGTGTGTCTATTCTTTGTATATTATATTTAGCACAGACATGCATATATTTGTATGAGGTTGGGAAAGAATATGAAGGAAATAAAAAAAATGTCCCAGAACATCTCTTATTTTAAAAGTAAATGGAAATTATAAAACACATAAGCTCAGAGGAAAGAGAATTGGAGAGAGAGGAGCTTAATGAGCAAGGAGAGACTTTGAGTAATCACTGTGTGAAATAGAAACTTAAAATGGATCTGACCCATCAGGCCATGTAAAAATTGTAGAGCTGTGCTGAGGCCTGTGTGAAGCTTGAGACTGGTAATAGAATCGAACCACTTCACTGGGAATGGCTGGATGGGTGGAAGACCACCAGTTTAATTAAACAGAGGGAAGAAAAGAAAGGTTGGCAGTGTCTGGGCCAGAAAGTGCAGGAGGAGCTCCATCAGTTGGGAGAAAAGGCAGCCCTTGGGACTAACATTTTTCAGGACATTCAAGGGACCGAGAT
The DNA here is from genome assembly GCF_051225735.1 of Oryctolagus cuniculus. Lineage (NCBI taxonomy): Eukaryota > Metazoa > Chordata > Mammalia > Lagomorpha > Leporidae > Oryctolagus > Oryctolagus cuniculus. The sequence continues at coordinate 36,495,397 of NC_142877.1, forward strand.
CAGCCAAGGGAATTCAGCTCAGTTGAAGCCGTGGCCACATCTCTCAGCCTCCACCTCTGCATTCTACTACATGGCATCACGGCCTGAAGGTCGCTTAACATTGTTTTTCTGGCCAGTGGGTCCACTCCACTGGTGTAAAATGAAGCTAAAACTGTTCCCAGAGGCAACCATTCCCACTGAATACAGGAATGATGGATGCATACCCCAGGTCCCTCTTTCCTGGGGTGGAATAGCCAGAAGTGTACTTCACTGTCTTTTCAAGTTGTGATAGAGCCCAGCTGTGCATGGAACTGACTTACTTGATAACGTACTTTCTAGCCTGCATTGACTTTCTTCCCTGTCTCCACTTCCCTGGTGCTTTTCTATTGCCCGTTTAAACAATTTTCACTCAGATCCTTACAGTCTTCTCTCCTGAAGGAGTGACACCCAAAATAACAGTTGATAGTGGTGTGGAGAGGGTAAATGCTGATGGCCAACACCTGCCAGGAGCCTGGAACTCAATCTAGGTCTCCCGCCCTGAGTGGCAGGGACCCAAGCACATGAGCAATCACCTGGTGCCTCCCAGGGTGCACATTAGCCTCAAGTGGAATCAAGAGGAGCTGGGATTCTCCCTTGGTCTGGATCGCTGGTGGAAAGGGGTTTGGAGAATCCATACAAAACTGGCACTAGAGTAGGCAGCAAGCTCCCGCTGTAGTCAACAGCATTACACTTCAATACTGCAGAGACCTTCATAGGATGCTTTTGTTTGTGTTGTTCCATGACAAGCAGCGGTGGCTGGTAAAGCTTGTGTAATGAAAAACTGGCATGTTCCATTTATGTTGTCATTACTCTGATTAAAAGAATTACTAGTGTGTGGTAAGAATTTCTCCTTGTGGAAACAACTCTTAATTGACAGCTGGGAAAAATTGTGGTGATAAAAGTTAATTAACTTAAACAGGTTTCTCTGGATTTTGCAATAACTGTCTTTTTAAAAGGCCACTGCTAGCTATCTTGGCAGAACAAATGAAATAACTCTGCAATTGAAAGTCAGACTTCCTATTTCATAGCAAAGTCGGAAGTAAATGTAAGACCTTAGAAGGAACAATGTTTGAATGGTTCCAACAGCTCTAAGGGGAAATGGCCACTTTCTTTCAGATAATGAGAGCTTCCAGAGCAGTCTTTTTTAAAGAATGACACATGTACAACTTGTATCAGAACCCCCATGGATGCTTTTGAAATATATGATCTTGAAATCAACCTCAGATTTACTGAATCCAAATTAATAGTCATGGGGCACAGTTCTCTGCATTTTTAGCCAGCTCACAAGGAAATTCTTCTATAATCTTGAGGTTAAAGTCATTTTTTACTTCCTGCACTAGCACCAACTTCAGATTTATTTGAGTTAGCAAGAATCCTTTTTAAAAGTAAGCCAATTAGTATATTTCAGTCATTCACACATTAATAAATTATAAATTTATAAATTTAACTGCATATACTAAATGGAATTTAGTGACTATCTCTTCACTGAAACTCAGTTCCCATTAGTTCAAATTCAGTATTGATATTTATTCATTCTTGAAATTCTCAGATAGTCTGGCTATATCAGACTGAAGCCAGGAGCCTAGAACTCAATCTGGGTCTCCCATGTGAGTGGCAAGGACTCAAGTATGAGCCATCACTTGGTGCTTCTCAGAATGAACAGAAGTGGAAGCTGGAATCAAAAATGGAGCTGCTATCTGAACCCAGATGCTTTGATATGGGATGTGGACATCCCAAGCAGTGTTTTATACTGTGTCAAATGCCCACTCTACTTTTAAAGAATCTTAAAGCTACAATTTAACAATATACATACTCAAATGTATCATGTTCAAATTTTTTACACCTAAGCCATTTTGTCAGTTCAACTAGATTTTTTTTGCTTAATTATAATAGTTTCCTACTATACCTCTCTATATATTCAACTGTAAGAGGGTCATAGATGAGAAAGGTGATCCATCCTAATAATGTTTTGCAGAGTAATCATTTCTGCATATAAGAGAGCTGCAATGTTTGTGGAAAGTAGAATTTTATTTTGGTGCCCAAACTGCTGAAATCCACGCAATTTTTTATATTACACATATCTACGAAGTTTTTTTAAGGCTTTGCATATTAGATTATACATGAGTTCCAAAGACCAGCTTGTGTTTATCATGTTCAGTCACATGCTGGGGAGGCCCAGGTACAGCAAAGACTCTGCTCCTGGAACACGAATGATGCAATGAGTGAACAAAGAACACATTTTATCACGGTGGTATCATATGTTAAGTGTTTTGTTTTATCATTTGTATTTATCAATGCTATCATGTTTCAGATGGAAATAATTCAATTACTCTTAAAGCTAGAAATGAATCATAGGTTAAAGAAAGAAAAGGCAAAAGGAAATTTACCAATAAGTTGGAAAGATGGAGCAGGAGCAAAACAAATGATATACTATCTTAAATGATTAGCAACTGGTTGTTCAGCAAAAGGGGTCACACCAGTGACAATGTGTAGTGAAAATTCTCCTGATAGTACTCAGGAGATGATAGAACACAAGCACAATTATTAGGCATTTTGGCTTCACTTTTATACAGCAGTACAACATGCCCAAGAGCTCTCTGAGTTTTATACAGTAATATTTTCCCACCTGCTCCTGTAGTCCTTCCCAAGTTACAATGCCATAGTTACAGCAAACAGAGAGTATAGGAACAAAGGTTTCAGCTTCTTTCAACATAAAAATGACATAGCTTTACATAAAAATATGTGAGCAAAGTTTACATCAAGATTAAAATGCATTGTGAAAAAGTATTTACAATGTTTTAAACATAACACACTACAGAATTCTTCAAAAGGTGCATTCAATATGAGTAAGGAAAACAGGCTACATTGACTATTTGGAAAACAGACAACAAAATCCTGCCAACGTCCTTGCCTGATGATGGTAGAAATCGTCTAATGATCTTTATCCAACATGTTTGAACTATGAATTTGTGATCATTTTAAATTTATTTCAGCTGAACAAAGGGAACTGCCTTGTATCTGACTTAGCTTTATGTTTTTAGTAGTATATTTTTACAGATGAACAACAGAAAGATTTATATTGAAAAAATATAGGACATCCAAGTGGGAAATATATTGCTAAATGTTTATGCCAATTTTCAACTTGCCATAAGTTAATGTGGTCCTTATATGTCAGATTACCCATACAAATGGTGCCAAAGTAATAACATAAAGTATGACAAGAGTGGAGGCTGTCATCACAACACTGCTGAAATGTATTCACCCAAGGTGAGCAACAATTTGATGCCAATATCTGTCCAGAGTGTTGTATGATAGCACAAACATTGTCATGTTTATGATAGGATACTCTTCCAAATGGATTTTTATGAGTCTGCTGAAGTAATAGGAATGATGATATCTACATTTTATTAGACCTGCAGGTGTCTATGGGCAGCCCTATGATGAAGGATCCCCAAGAATATTTCTGTTGAAATCTACATTCTATATATTTTTATGTATCACTTATGAACAGAGGATGAGAAGGCTTGATCTTGTGCTTGAATATAAGTTCTGTTTCTTATAATACATTTACCTGTATCTGGAAGACTCACTGGTTATAAGATCAGGGTGAAGTCAACTGAGGTGGAGCCTCACATGGTCAAGACTTAACAGACTGGGGCAAGGAGGAAGTAGGTACCAGATGAAAGGGTGGGTGTAATGAAGGTGTGGAGAGGAGATAGGAACTGATTCCTGGGGTGCATACAAGCTGTGCTTGCCCTACCTCCATGCCCCATGCCTGGAACCTGGTCACTAAAAATAGGATGTTTCAATGGGAACAAAGTAAAAGTAGTTCCTTTAAAAAAGTTGACCCCTGTTCTTAGCCCCACACTCACAGGCAGAGATCATGTGTGAAGGGATCAATTTCATAAGCTCTCATCACCCAAACACAAACATGATTCTCAACCTCTAATGCCTTGCTGGATTTTTCATTTCTCCCAAGCCAAATGAGCTCCATCTGGCCTAAGAAATCATGATTTCAGCACATAAAACATTTCAGAGAATATCAGCATAAAAAATACAATTTAACTTTATTGAAATCTTGTGAGCAGATCTCTGAGGTGAAAAGCAAAGAATTTTTGAAAATGAGATTGTATACACTCATACACACACACCACACATATACATATTCAACAGCATTTCTTATCCCTCCAAAATGTTTGTCAAAATTTGATATTGACATTTGATATTTTAAAACAATTCCATTTGGAAACAAAAAATATAAATCCATTTTTAAATTTGTGGACATGTTTGTTTGAAGTGTTTTTGGATGTTTCAAGATGTACTGTTATATTTGCCCATTTGTGACAATTTAGTTTGAATCAGTATTGTTTTAACTATATATGCACAAAATATTTTATAAAATTTGAAAAATATGGTAAAGTTGGGTAGGCTCTGAATGCCTCCAGTAAGCCCTTATTGCATTTAGGTAGCTTCCTCAAAAATCTCCTGGCTGAATTTATAATTCATCTTTCTATCTTTCTACCAAAGGAGTGTTTTAGTCTATTTGCATTGCTGTAACAAAGTATCTGAGCCTAAGTAATTTACAGAGAACAGAAATTTACTTTGTCACGGTTTTGGAGACTAGGAAGTCCTACCTGAAGGCACTGACAGCTCAGTTGTCTGGTAAGGGCTGCTGTCTTCCAAGATAGCATCTTGCTTGTTGCATTGCCTGGAAAGGGGAGGATGTTGTCTCCTAGCATGGTGGAAGGTGGAAAGGCAAAGCAACAGAAGGTTGCATGAAGCCTCTTTCATTCACAAGGAGAAGCCCCTTGTGAAATCATAATCCTACTCACAAAGCCTAATTACTTCCTAATAAACCCACTCCATGATGCTACCACACTGGAAACACTTGGCTTTGGAAGGGTTGCATTCAGGTCATAGTAAGAACTATGCAAAATTTTGTTAGAGTCTCGCCATAAAGAGTCTTTACAAGCCACAACCCTAAGAAAAGGGTAACTGAATCGAAGATGAAGTTGGGAAGCAAGAGGCAGGGGTACAGACCAACCCTAGGGAATGGGCTGCATAGAAGAAGGGGAATTTCAAGGATTGGGGAAGTAAATTTCAAGGAGGTAAGAAGTAAGAGGACTGGAAAGGTGCACAAGTAGGAAGATGCCAAAGACACACTTTCCTGCCCAACTTTTGCAGATTGTACCTCTGCACAAAAGAAATTGTTCTTTCATTAAAGTCTCAGGACAGATATCAAACTGCCATTGCAACTGGAAGAAATTTGTTCATCAAGGAATCATAAGTGATTAGTGATTTTTTTAATGGCTATAACTATACATGAAATTGTACCTTAGTCTATAGCATTCTACAGAGTGTGGAAAGCTGACTCCTAGGATGCACACTGATATGCTTTCCACCCACAATGGAGAGTTAAAACTAGTTAATAATTTTCATTCATTAAACAAAACTGTTTATTTCCATCTCAGTACAGATTTGTGTTTGTTTAATTTGAGAGAGAGAGGGAGAGAGCAAGCCAGAGTGAGAAAGAGTCTCCCTTTCACCAGTTCACTTCCCAAATGTCCACAATGACCAATGCTCAGTCAGGTTGAATTTGCAAGCCTAGAACATAATCTGGGTCTTCCACATGCTGGCTGGGACCCAATCACTTGAGCCATCAATCACCACCTCCCAAGTTCTGCATTATCAGGAAGCTGGAATCAGAGGCAGAGCTGGGGCTTGACCTGGCATTCCAAAATGGGATGTGTGTGTTCCAACTGGCAACTGAAACTCTAAGCCAAATTTCCACCCCTCAATAACGTGCTTTTTTCAAATGAAAAAAAAAAAATTAGCCGGCGCCACGGCTCACTAGGCTAATCCTCCGCTTAGCGGCGCCGGCACACCGGGTTCTAGTCCCGGTTGGGGCGCCGGATTCTGTCCCGGTTGCCCCTCTTCCAGGCCAGCTCTCTGCTGTGGCCAGGGAGTGCAGTGGAGGATGGCCCAGGTGCTTGGGCCCTGCACCCCATGGGAGACCAGGAAAAGCACCTGGCTCCTGGCTCCTGCCATCGGATCAGCGCGGTGCGCCGGCCGCAGCGCGCCGGCCGCGGCGGCCATTGGAGGGTGAACTAACAGCAAAAGGAAGACCTTTCTCTCTGTCTCTCTCTCTCACTGTCCACTCTGCCTGTCAAAAAAATAAAAAAATAAAAAAATAAAAAATTAAATTGGAATGAGAAAATTGTTCAGAATATAATAAATAAAAAACTAGTTGTAACTCCTTGAGCAACTCAATAGAACTGGAAAGAATAATTATGTGCTCAGTAGTTAAGGTGGGAGACCAAAGAGACTTGGCTTTGCGTATATATTGTGTTCTCAGAAAATCAGTGGTTTATAACTTAGGCCCAATTTGAAAAGATGAGTTCAGGGGTGAAGGATTTGCTGCAGCATTACTGATGTGGTATTTTAACAGTGTGTCTGGACTCCAGTACCGAAAAAGAGCATTTTCAGATGAATTCAAACACAAAATAATATACCATCTTTAGATAAAATTAGTTGCAAAGCAGTCATTCAGCAAAGTTGCTACCTCTGACCTTGGACAGTGGGCTGGCACCTTGTTGGGCTCCATCAGGCAATGAGGCAAGAACGTGTTTCTGAAGATTCACTAATATGACTTTTCATCACTCTTGAATCTCTTGAATCAAAGCCAGTTTGTTACACAAGCAAACAGTAAATATTGGGATATTTTAGTTTTCAAATTTAGATGATTTCAAATTTAATTCCTCATGAACCACCACTGGAGTGGCTAAATGTCATATGTATTACCTATTGTGGGATAACAAATTACCCTACAACATAGCAACTGAATACAACAATTTGTATCTATTATATCACACAATTTCTGCACATTAGGGATTCAAGAGCTTCTTGGTTAAGGTTGCAGTATGGGACTGAAGGACCCACTCTTGTGGTGTCAGCTATGGGTGACAGGCCTCAGTTTCTCTCCTTGTGTATCTCTCCAGAAGCCTATATGAGTGGCCTTTTGACATGGTGGCTGACTTGCTTTAGAACGAATGATCTAAGGGAATAAGGCAGTGGCCATAATGTGCTTTATGTCTTATCCTTGGAAGTAACACACTGCAATTTCTGCAGTTCTTACACTAAGCCATCTCTATCGACACAGGGCATAAATAACAGAGTGGAGACCATTAGGGACAACTAATAGACTGGCTACCACATTCCCCCAAGATAAATCTCTGTGTGGGTCCTAATCCTCTCTGATATATCTCCTATTTTAGAAGAATAAAAAACACCCTAATGGCCTCAAATTTAAAATGCTAATCAGGTAGTTCCTATGAGACTTTCCTATTAGCAGCACCAAGAAAGGCTGCTGAGAACACAAATATTGAGGAATAGCAAAATTTTACAGATATATAGTTTCTGTAAATGCTGAAACCGAAGGGATGCCCAGGACAATCTGTTAGGAAAGCTTTGAGTGCCACAGCTGACTGCAGGAACACAGTCAAGTTACACACTCAGAGCTGAGGGAGTATACAGAAATTCAGTAGATAGCACAGACCAACAAAAGGTAACACAGAGGTATGTATGGCTTAAGAGGAAGATCTCCCACTCTTTGCAGGGGTTGAAATGGTTGTAGACCATGTTTTTGGGTGAACATTACCACTTCTAATACATTGCAGTTTTAATTATATTTTCTGGAAAAAAAGCAAATCCATTGTTTTAAGAGGGCTTTCAAATAGACCTGGGGCAATGTCACATATACTCAGGGTGATATCAATGCAGAAAAAAATGTTAATTTTATTTTCCTCTTGCCTTTCATTAAAGACTCTTGACTTTGTGCCATGCTAAAGTGGATAAGGTACACAGCTTTTCACGAGGGTTGTACTGGTAAATGCTTCACACCTGAATCTCCAGGAGTAAAAAAATAAGTGTATGTTTATATACAGATCTGGTTTGCAGCTATTGCCAATTTCCATAATGGAATTATTTCCATCATGACTGGCTTCAAATTACTAATGATCATTAAGAGCAGAGCTGGAAATGAGGCACACTGCCTGCTCCAGCTCACCACTGCTAATAACACAAGATTAATAAATACAGCCTTTTGTGCCCTTCTAACTTTAGGCCATCTAATCTTGTCTACTGTCTTAGGAAGACATTGGCAAAGTTTTCCTTAAATATTTTAGTTTTTGTGAGCTCTGCAGTCTGTTGTAAGTATGTAATTGGATGGATTTAGCTGTTTCCCAATAAAACTTTATTTACACAAGCAAGTGGCTGGCCTGCAGGCTGTAGTTTTCTGACTTGTGATATGTGTGAGCAGATCTCTTGGAAGCAAAGCATGAGGCAAGGATTTTGCTAAACGTGATGTGTTTACATGAAACCTGTAATGGAGTGAAGGAGAAAGAAAGGGAAGAGCAATATGCTGAGCAAGGATGTGGCATCAAGCAAACAACGTCTGAACTTGCCCTGATACTGTGGAGAAGCTTTGAAGCACAAGCCCAACTCCAGAGTTCTCCTCCTTGAAACAGGGGATCCTTGCATTGGTTTCCCCACACCAATCATTTGTTGTCCAGGCTCCACAGTGATAACTATGGAAAAACATCCAAAGGGTCTCTGGGAAAGATAGCTCAACCAAAGACAAGGGTTAGGAGAAGGTTATTGCTGTTAAGCTGTGTGCTGCAATACTCACAGGAGAATGCACCAGCCGGTAAGTGAACTCTAGCCTGGTCCCAGCAATGTTTACTGCAGCACAATTTCTCAAACTTTAACACCTATTAGAATCCCCTGGAGGGCTTGTTAAAACGTCAGTTGCTGGACTTCATCTCCAGAGTTTCATTTCAGTAAGTCTGCAGTGAGACTAAAGAATTAGCATTTCTAAATTCCCAGGTGATGCCAATGCTGCTAATCCAGGGAGCACAGGTTGAGTTCTCTGCCCCCTGGGGTGCAGAAAACTAAGGGTTTGGATGATCCAGCAGCGTCATTACAGCTCGTTCTTATGATCTGCAGAAAAAGACGGGTAGTGTAGGGGAAAGGAGTGTTTCAAATGGCTTCCATTCTCCTTAACTCCCATTTCCTCTTATTCAGTAAATCTAGCTTTTCCTTGTGATACATTTGTAGTATACCGCCTGGATTTAGTAAAGCAATTCAGAATGCTATTTTTAAATTTATTTTTACTTTTTTTTATTTGTATGTGTCTCACAATTAAAACATCAGGAACATAGTAATTCTTCCCACCACACCCACCCTCTGATCCACTATCCCCCCTTCTTCCCCCTCTCCTGTTTGTTCCAAGAAAGAAGAAGAACCAGAAAGAAAAAGAAGAAAGAATGGAATAAAGACCAAGAGAACTGTTCCTCAACAGTTTAGACAAAGGCTGTTCTTTGTTACTGCTTCTCGAAGATGATTTTGCTTTTTTTTTTTTTTGCCCTTTTCTCTTCCTTCCTCCCCCTTCTTTCCTTTTAGAAACTTAATTTTCTTTAAAGCAAAACCCAAGGATGATACATCTTTTGTGAGCTCTTATACATAACTATAACTTATGAGACACAATAATGTCCTCCAGTTTATACACTAAAAGGAAGTGCTTCTTGAGAACAGGTTTTACTGTTAAGTCTCATGATGCAACTCTTCAGGGACAGAAGTCCTGCATGGGAAGATAGTGCACAGTCACTCTTATTTATTTAACAAATAACACTATTATGCACCCAAGTGATCACCCAAGGTTCTTGACATGAGCTTTCTTGGCTATGGAAGCCTTTTGGAATCCACTAGCTCAATAAAGCCATAAGAAAGGTGGAAGTTCTCTCCTCCCTTCAGAGAAAAGTACCTCCTTCTTTGGTGGCCACTTCATTCCAATGAGGTCTTACCCACAGGGGTCCTTTATGTAGGATGTATTTTTTCCAGAATGTCTTGGCTTTCCATACCCGAAATACTCCCCTGGGTTTTCCAGCCAGACTGGAATGCCTTAAGGGTTGATTCTGAGGTCAGAGTGCTACTTAAAGTGACTGTCATTCTATGAGTCAGCTGTATAGACTGCTTCCTTTTTAATTCTATTGTTTCCAAACACTTAGTCCAATTTATATGGTCACTTTAACACTTGGTTGTAACTAAATGGTCACTTTACCACTTATTCCTATCCATTTGATCTTTATAATACTTAATCTGCTATTTTTATCAGCCAGTTTAAGGGATTTTGAGGTCTTGTGGCTAGTTGTTAAGCTCTACCCTTATAAGTAAATCCATATGACTGTTTATAGGACTATACTGCTTTTCAGTTGCAAACTTCATACATTTCATAATTACAACTTTATGATCTTGGTAATTCTTTTTTAATGATTTATTTATTTGAAAGGCAGAGTTACAGAAATGCAGAGGCAGAGAGAGAGAGAGAAAAAGAGAGAGAGAGAAAGTCCTCCATCTGCTGGTTCACTCCCCAAATGTCTGCAACAATTGGAACTGCAATGGATGGAGTTGTGCCAATCCGAAGCAAGGAGCCAGGAGCCTCCTCCAGGTCTCCCACGCAGGCATAGGGGCCCGAGGACTTGGGCCATCCTCCACTGTCTTCCCAGGCTACAGCAGAGAGCTGGATTGAAAATGGGAGCAACCAGGACTCAAACTGACGCCCACATAGGATGACCCACCCACCACACCACAGTTCCGGCCCCAATCTTGGTAATTCTTCCCACTGTACCTGTCTTCCCACCCTCCCTCTCAAGCCCCCTTCCCTTTCTTATTCTCATTCTTACAGAAAGCTCTTTAAAGAAAATTTAAGAATCTAATTCTCCTTGAATTACTATTATCCTGCTTCTGATTGCTGACATCTTCTATATTCCATGAATCACTCCACAATACCATTAAAGTGATAAACTGTTAAGAGGTATAACTTTAACCTGGAGCTGATATCTATCATTCAACCTCCAGGATGAAGTGGGGAAAGCAAACTAATTGCTCATCCCCAAGGCTTCATCTGGCACATGCATGAGATATCTCACCTCAACAAGAACCTACAGTGGAAACTTGGAAGGACAGTTTCTTTTGTCATACCGTGGTACAGGTGGAAACAGCTGTTTTTGAAGGTGACCAAACCCAGTGTCTATGTTATAAAACTTTGAGAGAAATGCCAGGTCTGCACTGCTGGGGATGCTATTTAGTGCCATCACTCTGACCTTGGTCCTCCCCTGTAAGTACATTGTTGGCAGCCTCCCCAGATCATTCATTTATCATTGAAAAAAAAAGGAAAGATAACAGTATTTCCAACATTCCCTAATTTACAATCATATTGTAGGTTATACCTTTGCATATTTATTTTCTACCTTAATCTTAAACAAAGTACATGGCTGGATTTAGCTCACCAAACAGAACTACAGAATCTTAGAAATGAACATGCTATCAGAAAATTCTAACACATAATAATTCTGTTATTTTGACAAGCCAGAATGCCACCTTAGTTGGAAGTGTAAAAAATAACTTTTTCCTGTTAACAAATGGCAGCATTTATTAATATTCAACTTTTTAAAAATGGCATGGAGTGAGTCTGAATTAGAAATCAATGTCATTCCAAGGTTTTCTTGAGCATGTCAGAAAATTGTTTTTTTTTTCTTACTGAATCACTTTATTATCTTAAAGCAAATAATAAAAGCAAATGTGAAACTAAAGTGAGCAATGTGATTTTGTGCAAACAATCCAGGATACCTCCTTAATCTTGCCATTGTAGATTCCTACAGAGTGGGATCCAAATCACTCATTTTCTCAACATCTGGAACACAGAGCAGAAAATATTCTGGGTGTTACAAACACAGTTGAAGGTGTAAATAGATTTTTTAGGAGTACCATAAATGAGACTGCTTTGCTTTCTCCATGAATTTGTAATGAGAGGCTTGGTGTGCAGGCTGGCCTTTTCTGCCAACTGACTCAGTTGTCAATCTTGTGTGAACTATTTTAACCTCCCTGAACTCCAGTTCTCATCTCTAACATGAAAAGCTTACAGAAGATAATCTTTTATGCTCTTCCATGTTCAAAATTCTATAACTCTTTCATACTACATTGGTTCAGTAAGTGAAAAAATTTCTTAGCCAAATATTTTCTGTTTCAATTTCAATTTCTTATTTTCCAAATGTTGGAGTTTTTAATTTTTTGAAAAGGGAATACATTTGTCATATATTTCATATACACAGTTTTAAGAGCATAATGATACTTTCCACTCTACCCTCCATTTTTCCCTAACTCCCACACTCCCTCCTTTTCTTATTTTTCTTTTAAGTTTTATAATAACATACTTTCAATTTGCTCTATACTTCCAAGTTTAACACTCCTTTTTATATTAAAGGCAATGCTTCTGGAATTGTGCATCTGCCTTTAGGGATGCTTCACTCGGAAACACCAGGGTCCATGTAGGTGAAGAATTGCTAATGTGATCAACACAATTCAAATCAAACATCAGGTGAGTCATGACGTTAAGGCAGATACGGAATCTTATTGTTTCAAGTGACCACACTGAAAAAAAATGAAAAGAAACAGGTGAAATTATTTTTAATAGTATTTTCATTTCACACAATATATCCAAAATGTTATCATTTCAATACAATCAGCATAAAACATTCAACTATTTTGCTCTCTTATTTTCATACCAAGGTTTGGTAATATGGTGTCCAAAATAATCTTAAATGTGTACTGGTCAAGTTTCAATCTTGAGTTTTCAGTCTCATGAGCTTAGAGGTAACTATATTGAATAGCTCAGTTTCAGGTTGCTCCTTTTAGTTTCTGGTAAGAAACATAATCCCAAGGCTCAGAGTGACTTGCCCAAGGTCAAGATCATGGAGCTTGTTAGAGAGGAAAAGAAAATTTAATTTGTACCCACTGTGTCCCACACTAGTAAATCATAGTCGTTCATTTATCCTGAAATTGTTGTTATAAATATTTACCTCCTAGAAGAAAAAGTTAAATAAGACCAGCTTGGACCCAGGGAGACACAAGGGGAGAGGTCTTCAAAAAGTCTAAGGAAGGCCGGGCGCTGTGGCTCAGTAGGTTAATCCTCTGCCTGCAGTGCCAGCATCCCATATGGGCACTGGTTCCAGTCCTGACTGCTCCTCTTCTGATCTAGCTCTCTGCTATGGCCTGGGAAAGCAATAGAAGATGGCCCAGACATTTGGGCCCCTGTAGCCACATGGGAGACCCAGAAGATGCTCCTGGCCCCTGGCTTCAGATCGGTGCAGCTCGGGCCGTTGTAACCATTTGGGGAGTGAACCAGCACATGGAAGATCTTTCTCTCTGTCTCTCCCTCTCACAGTCTGTGGCTCTATCTCTCAAATAAATAAATAAAATCTTAAAAAAAAAAAAGTTCAAGGAAATGCATATTAAAAATGCATAGATATAGCGCCAGCGCCATGGCTCACTAGGCTAATCCTCCGTCTTGCGGCGCCGGCACACCGGGTTCTAGTCCCGGTCGGGGCACCAGAATCTGTCCCACTTGCCCCTCTTCCAGGCCAGCTCTCTGCTGTGGCCAGGAAGTTCAGTGGAGATGGTTCAAGTACTTGGGCCCTGCACCCCATGGGAGACCAGGATAAGCACCTGGCTCCTGCCTTTGGATCAGCGCCATGCGCCGCCCGCGGCTGCGGCCATTGGAGGGTGAACCAACGGCAAAAGGAAGACGTTTCTCTCTGTCTCTCTCTCTCACTGTCCACTCTGCCTGTCAAAAAAAAAAAAAAAAGCATAGATATCAAGAATTTCTTGCATCAAAATAAACTTACCTTCAATTTCATTTCCCATGTACTTTTTGAAATATACTTATACAGCATGATAATTCAGCATAGATGCTCTGGGGCCAGTGGGCTGCGGTTCCAGTCCTGTTCCTGAAACCTATGTAGCCCAGGCAGGCTACTTAACTTCTCAGTCCCTTGGTTTCCTTATCTGTACAACGGAGATGCTTCAAATTCTATATGCTTCTTAGGGTAATAAAAGGATTACACACACAAACATACTTATATGGTTTTGTGTGTGTGTGTGTGTGTGTGTGTGAGTGTTTATAAATACTCAGAATTGTAACTGAGACATAGAAACTACAATGTAGTTGTAAACTATATATTGCTAAAATTTCTCAAAATCATCTTAGGCCCAATTTTAGATGAGTATGCATTAAGCCCAAATCCATGTGCTTCTATTCAACCATCCCGTACTACATAAGAATGAAAGGTCTGTAGGGTCACCAAAATATACACATTATAATGTAAAGAATAGATTTTAGAGCATTCTTGATTTTTAAAAAATAGAGAAAAATGACTTTCTATTGGCTTAATTTAGCCAAAAATCGAAATATAAACTTCCCCATGCTCCCAATATCTTTATTAATAAAGGTGTTACTGTACTGTTTTTGCAGTTTTCTTTCCAATCTCTAAAAAGAATACAAATGAATTTAGCTATCATTTCTAATAGAAAGCATACATAATTATCTTAAATCTAACAGAATGCACAAAAATAGTGACTGCCTAGATTCAACTTGAATCAAAACCATCTATTCACTGCCGAGTCAGTATAAAATAAGGCCCATAGCAAAATTACTCCAAAGTCTGATTTAGAGTGAGGCACAGTTTATTGGGGTTTGTTTTTTGTTTTTGTTTTCCAACAACCTAGATGAAAGTTCAAAATAATTTTCTTTATTTTAAAAACACAGAAAATTGTTCTATAAAACATGTCCTAAGAATAATAGCATCTGATTACCAGAGAAGGTCACTTTACCCTTTTTTTCTAAAGGGTTTTAGTAGCTGATGTTGTGTGGGAGATTTTTTCAGAAGTAATTCTTATCATAGGTAGGTTTTGAAATGGGGTCAAAACCCCATGGTTTTTTTTGTAAACGTTCCTATGCTTAACTGAGCTACAGAAATATGTAATTTCACCTCAGGTGAAATTTTTTTCTTGGAATCAAAAAGTTTTTAACATGCTAAAAGTTGAATTATTTCTCAGGGACTGTATAATTATCCATTTATATATATTGCCTGTTCTTAGAATAAGGTAAAGCCCTTTTACATATTAGTAATGCTATCCTTTGAACTCAGAGATACCCCCTTAACTGGTGGTGCATTCCAGAATAGGGATATTTGGGATGATTTATGGAGGTGCAAAAGTCTTTTTCCATAGCACATAATTGTCAAAATATGCCTTTGGGTTACAATTGGAAATGTTGGTCTGATTCCTATTGCTCTCTGCAAATCTATGTCTTAAGTAGCTCATGGTTTCCCACACAAAAATAACAGTAACAATAAAGTGAACTATACCGGTTGTTCTGTGCCAGATTTTTCTTGCTCTGGCTGAATCTTAAGCATGTTTTATTCAAACACATTCATAACAAGGTTCTATAGTATCTTTCTTTGCCACTACAGTGCAGCTCTTTTTTCCTTC
This sequence comes from Oryctolagus cuniculus, assembly GCF_051225735.1. Taxonomy (NCBI): domain Eukaryota; kingdom Metazoa; phylum Chordata; class Mammalia; order Lagomorpha; family Leporidae; genus Oryctolagus; species Oryctolagus cuniculus. The sequence goes on from NC_142877.1 coordinate 36,510,799, forward strand.
TTGATTCCAATCCATTTAAGTTTACCATGATACAGACCCTGGAAACCTTAGTAACATCCATTCTCCATGTCCAAAGGAATTATTTAGTGGTATCATTGCAAGGTTTGTTAACTGTCAACATTTTTTTTAACTTTTTTAAATTTCCAAAGTACAGCTTATGGATTACAATGGCTTTCCCCACCCCCCATAACTTCCCTCCCACCCACAACCTTCCCTCTCCCACTCCCTCTTCCCTTCCAATCACATCAAGATTCATTTTCAATTCTCTTTATATACAGAAGATCAGTTTAGCATACATTAAGTAAAGATTTCAACAGTTTGCACCCACACAGAAACACAAAGTGAAAAATACTGTTTGAGTGCTAGCTATAGCATTAAATCACAATGTACAGCACATTTAGGACAGAGATCCTACATGAGGAGTAAATGCATAGTGACTCCTGTTGTTGACTTAACAATCCGACACTCTTGTTTATGGTGTCAGTAATCACCCTAGGCTCTTGTCATGAGTTGCCAAGGCTATGGAAGCCTTTTGAGTTCGTGGACATCGATCTTATTTAGACAACGTCATAGTCAAAGTGGAAGTTCTCTCCTCCCTTCAGAGAAAGGCACCTCCTTCTTTGATGACCTGTTCTTTCTACTGGGATCTCACTCACGGAGATCTTTCATTTAGGTCATTTATTTTTTGCCAGAGTGTCTTGGCTTTCCATGCCTGAAATACTCTCATGGGCTCTTCAGCCAGATCCCAATGCCTTAAAGACTGATTCTGAGGACAGAGTGCTATTTAGAACATCTGCCATTCTATGAGTCTGCTGTGTATCCCGCTTCCCATGTTGGATCATTCTCTCCTTTTTTATTCTATCAGTTAGTATTAGCAGACACTAGTCTTGTTTATGTGATCCATTTGACTCTTAGTCCTATCATCATGATCAATTGTGAACAGAAATTGATCACTTTGACTAGTGAGATGGCATTGGTACATGCAACCATGATGGGATTGAATTGGAATCCCCTGGCACGTTTCTAACTCTACCATTTGGAGCAAGTGCGATTGAGCATGTCCCCAGTTGTACATCTCTTCCCTCTCTTATTCCCACTCTTACATTTAACAGGGATCACTTTTCAGTTAAGTTTAAACACTTAAGAATAATTGTGTATTAATTACAGAGTTCAACCAGTAGTACTAGAACAAAAACATACTAAAAGGGATAAAGTAGTAAGTTGTTCATCAACAGTCAGGTCAAAGGCTGATCAAGTCATTGTTTCTCATAGTGTCCATTTCACTTCAACAGGTTTCCTTTTTGGTGCTTGGTTAGTTGTCACCAATCAGGGAGAACATATGATATTTGTCCCTTTGGGACTGGCTTATTTCACTCAGCATGATGTTTTCCAGATTCCTCCATGTTGCAAATGACTGGATTTCATTGTTTTTGACTGCTGTATAGTATTCTATAGAGTACATGTCCCATAATTTCTTTATCCAGTCAACTGTTGATGGGCATTTAGGTTGATTCCAGGTCTTAGCTATTGTGAATTGAGCTGCAATAAACATTGAGGTGCAGAAGGCTCTTTTATTTGCCAATTCAATTTCTTTTGGGTAAATTCCAAGGAGTGGGATGGCTGGGTTGTATGGTAGGGTTATATTCAGGTTTCTGAAGAATCTTAAGTTAAGTGGCTTAACCAGTTTGCATTCCCACCAACAGTGGGTTAGTGACCCTTTTCCTCATATCCTCCTCAGCATTTGTTGTTGGTAGATTTCTGCATGTGAGCCATTCTAACCTAACCGGGGTGAGTTGAAACCTCATTGTGGTTTTGATTTGCACTTCTCTGTTGGCTAGTGATCCTGAACATTTTTTCATGTGCCTATTGGCCCTTTGGATTTCCTCTTTTGAAAAATGTCTATTGAGGTCCTTGGCCCATCTCTTAAGTGGGTTGTTTGTTTTGTTGTTGTGGAGTTTCTTGATCTCTTTGTAGATTCTGGTTAGTAATCCTTTATCTGTTGCTTAGTTTGCAAATACTTTTCCCATTCTGTCGGTTGCCTCTTCACTTTCCTGACTGTTTCTTTAACTGTCAACATTTTAAAATCATGCTGGAAATCTTACTATTTATTTTTCACCAATGACTTGCAGAAGATTTGGAAAGTCAATAACTTATTTCCTTTCCTTTCCAACTCAATTGAAGCAAAATAGCGTACATTAGGAACAATTTCACTCATAGTGGTGATTCAGGGATAAGTACAAGAAATACATTTTTAGGCTCATATGTACAGTCAGTGCCAGTTCATGATGTTTTTCATTAACACTATAGAAAAAAAAAAAACAATTAAACCAGGAATCAAAGGAGATAGATACAATTTCTGTTTCATCCCTTACTGTATCACTTTGACAAATCCCAGAATCCTTTTGAGCTTTCATTCCCTCATCCATAAAATAGGACATAGAACTCTAGTAGGGAGGCCATTTTGTTTTTCCAGCTGACTCTTGCTTAGGGACAACAATCTGTCCCCACCTCACAGGATATGTAACACAGGATATGTCACAAGGTCACAGCCCTGACCACAGCAGAATGAGCAGCATGCTATAGCCCAATCACATTCCCTTTCCCAAATTTGAATCTTAAATAGAAATTAATAAAATGTGGAATGAGAAAGCTGAGCCACCTTAAAAATCTGGTAAATTCTGGCTAGTTTACTGAGGACTTTCTAAGTGATTCTATGTTTTATATAAATTACCTCTTTCAGTCACAATTTTATGGATAATATCTATCTATCTATAGGATACCCATAATATATTATTGTCTTAAATTGGATTGCTCCAAAGCAGAACTCATCACAGGAGTTGGAAAGAAGTAGTTTCTTTGAAAGATGATCCCAAGAGGCATGGAATATTTGTGATGAGACAGCAAAAGTAAAAAAAAAAAAAACAAAACACTAAGGCTATGTTAATGATCTAGGTACAGTTTTTTCTTTTTCTTTTCTTCTTGTTCTTTTCTTAAAAGATTTATGTATTTATTTGAGGTAGAGTTACATACAGAAAGAAACAGAAAGGAAGGTCTTCTATCTGCTGGTTCACTCCCCTAAATGGTCGCAACAGCTGGAGCTGAACCTATCTGAAGCCAGGAGTCAGGAGCTTCTTTCGGGTCTCTCATGTGGATACAGAGGTTCAAGGACTTAGACCATGTTCTACTGCTTTCCCAGGCTATAGCAGAGGAACAGCTGGGACTAAAATCAGCGTCCACCTGGGATGCCTGTGTTGCAGGCAGAGGCTTAGCCCACCACGCCACAGCCCTAACCCCTAGGTACAGTGTTAATGATGTACAGTGTAGGGGCAGGCATGTAATGTAGTGGATAAATCTGCTGCCTGCAATGCCGGCCCAGGTAATGGCCTGGGAAAAGCAGCAGAAGATGGATCAAGTGTTTGGGCCCCTGCCACCGGCATGGGTAAACTGGAAGAAGTTCCTGGCTTCAGCCTAGCCCAGCCCTGGCTGTTGGATTCATTTGTGGAGTGAAACAGTGGATGGAAGACCCCACTCTCCACCTCTCTCTCTCTCTCTCCTTCTCTCCCTCTCTCTCTCTTTCTCTCCCTCTCTCTCTCTTTCTCATCTCCTCCCCCCCCACCCTGTAACTCTGCCTTTTAAATAAAATGAAATAAATTTTTATTTAAAAAAGTGATATATAGCATGGACAAGTTTTTCAAAAATACTAAGTCATGAGTAAAACTGTTTACATGCTCCATGTGAATGGATTTTTGTTTGATGGTCATCCATAATATTACACAGTTTTATGGAAATTAAGAAAGTATGACTCAGTCAGTGTGGCGTAGTGTGGAAGTGATGAAGACAGAAGTAAGAGCTCAGAGAAGACACTGTGAGCCTTAAAACTCTTAGAAATCATGAAGTGAATCTTGAGATTCACAGAAATTGAAGTGGGAAGTTGAAAATGTGGAATCGGGGGGGTTGCCTTGTATTTTTTGTTTGTTTGTTTGTATTTCCAAGATCTTGTAGAACGTAGATAATGGCTAACTTAAAATAAGACAAAAGATTAAAAATAATTAAATAAATAAAACAGAGACAAATCTGTCCACTTCTGTTGAATTGTCATTATTCACATTTATTTAATTTGGGGGCCATGATAAAGACTAACTTCTAGATTTAGATGTATTCTCAGAATAAAATATACTCCACACTCAAGGCCAACACTAGATATGTGTCCATCCTAAACAATAAACATCAGCTGAATAATAAACATCATATGGCACCTCTATAATTTGTGTTATTTTTATCTATGATGCCACCAAGTCATCCACAGTTTTGCCAAGGATTTGGAGTCTTTCAAGTAAGAAATCTCAAATTCATATTCTATTTTATTTTTATATTGCAACTTAAAAGATGAATCCCAGGAAGGACAAAAACTGACTTCATTTTATCTCCACAGGAAAAGGGGGTGGGGCGGTTATTCAGCACATAGGCTGAATAAGTTCTGACTACATCATAACTTTTTCCAACAGCATCTTAAATCCAAGTTATTACTCTAAGTTGTTTATCTGGTACTTTGTATTGCTTAACACTTGCTGCTGGCAGATTTAGGAGAGGATATAAGTCTTGCTTTGTGCTTGAATCCTTGAGTAACCTGAAGATGGATAATGGTAAAAGCAGAGTTGGTTCTGAGATGTTTTACGGAAACACATCTTCAGTAATATGAAATAAGGTACATGTTTAAGGGTGTGACTTAGTTACTCAAACTCAGTTACTATAGAATATGACTCTCATTTTTGTTGCTGCCAGATAATTCACATACCTTGATCTAAAATCTCTTACCTTTTTAGGAATTAAAGTTCAAGTCTTGATAAATCAAGTCGATAGGCATGCATTCAACACTCACATTGTGTTACCAATATTAGCACCAAAATTGTGGCACCAGATGCCATCTAGGTTATGCCATAACTCTTCAGAGCTGGGTAAATTTGTTTATGTTTGTTTGTATGTTCTCAATGGAATATCAAAGTCTTCTTCCAAGACACCTGATAACTCAAGGGCTGCTTGAATTCTTAGTATATCCTCTCCGGACTCCCATACCTGCTGAAGATTCACACAGAGTTTTGAGCACTGATGCTTCGCATCACATTGGTCCAACAAATGCTTTCTGTGTGAAGTGCTCTCTCCTCTACCAGCATCACAACTACTTGCAATCAGGTTCTTACTGTTTGAAAATTTGGCCAGCGCTGCGGCTCACTAGGCTAATCCTCCGCCTTGCGGCGCCGGCACACCGGGTTCTAGTCCCAGTCGGGGCGCCGGATTCTGTCCCGCTTGCCCCTCTTCCAGGCAAGCTCTCTGCTGTGGCCAGGGAGTACAGTGGAGGATGGCCCAAGTACTTGGGCCCTGCACCCCATGGGAGACCAGGATAAGTACCTGGCTCCTGCCATCGGATCAGTGCGGTGCGCCGGCCACAGCGTGCTGGCCGTGGAGGCCATTGGAGGGTGAACCAATGGCAAAGGAAGACCTTTCTCTGTCTCTCTCTCTCACTGTCCACTCTGCCTGTCAAAAAAAAAAGAAAGAAAGAAAATTCTTTGCCTTCTAATCCACTCAATAACAAATTTGAACACATTCTGCTTTTAAATGCTTGTGAGTATTAATTTTAGTGTAGAAGCAAGGTCATGTAGCATCTTCTGACATACTCCAGGAAATGGAAATCCATGCCTTAAGGCTTTATTTTCATTATGTAGGAAAATAGGACACAGATGGAATTGTGCTGAATTTGATGATCAAGAGAAGAAAAGAACACCAAGAAAGATTCTGATATTCCCCTACCATTTATTCCAAGTCTCTATTATACCTTTATCTTGGGCCAATTATAAGTGCTTCTTACATATTGCATCATTTAATTCTCATATCCCAACATGGTGTGTATAACTACCATCCTTCTCACTTTCCGCATGCAGAAATGGAAACTCCATGAGGACAGAATCTTCTCAAGATCATCCTTCCACAAAGGATTGGGGTTTGAATCCATGTTCACCTGAGTCCAATGCTTGCCTTCTAATCATACTGCTATTCTCAGTCCATTCTGCCCTACCTTCTATCAAGTCTTCAAACTGAGCCCTCCAACCTTCAGGTTGTCCTACATATAACTCTTGGCCTTAAAGCTCCTTCACCTTTCCAACTCTAGTCCAGGAACTTTCAGTGGCTCCCTTAACATTGTTTCCAAATCCATCCCATCACCAGATATAGCCCAACCTCAAGTCTAGCTCTTCCTTGAAATATCACTTAAGTTTTCCAATCCACAAGAATTTCTACTTTTCCCTACTGCACTTGTCAATCTAAAACCTACTAGTTGTTTACCCTTTAAAAATGTTACATGCTGGTTTGATTTGAGAATAAATTTAAAGGCACTCAAAGGCAATAGCAGTAGACTGTTGTTTTGGTGTTCCTTTTATTGTTTTATTTTCTTTCTTCTAGCACGAAACAGACTATGAGACACTTAGAAAATATTAAATATAAGCTTATTAATTGATTGATGGCAAAACATTTTATTCTATTTATCTTTACTTACTATTTGATTATTTGCTTGTTCCAAATAGTGATAGCAAGCAAAGAAAGCAAAACAGTACAATCCTAGGACTGCAACTAAAGTAAAGAGACAGAAGATGCTCAGATTATGAGCTATTTTTGTCTCTAGCTGTTTGTTCCAAGCCATGCTTTGGTTAGTGCAGTTTAGGCAACACGTAATTCTTAAAGATGATTAATTCCAGGTGGATCAAACCTTAATTTCCTTTTGAGGGTGATTCACTTCAATTTGCTGCATCATTACTTTTAGGAGGCAGCAAATGATATCAAATACTATACACTCTTTTTCATGCTTTCCAACTTCCCTCCCAAGTTGGAAATCATTTAAAAATAATTCAAGATAAAGTTCAGTCAGTTAGCTGGTTACAGCATTCTCTTAGGGTAGCATTAGCATTAATTAATGTTTGTGGATTGCTTTGAAAATCACAAATGTTATGGAAGTGCTGACTATTCATTTAGTAAAAGCACAAGCCATGAACGCTGAAATTTAGGAGCAGTTGCACACTGATGAAATGTTTTAATATTTAAATGAATCAGCCTGAAGAAAGTCTCTGACATCCCATGTTTATAAATCAGGAGGGAAAGAAGTCTGAAGCAGAGAAATCTAGAAGGGAATAGGAATGACAGTGAACTGCAAGATGAGGTACTGAACTCAAGGATGATCAAAATTATGCTTGAGGATTTATACATCCATCCATAGAGGGGTACCCCTTGTGGTGTTAATCGTTAGGGATTCAAGGAACAAGACATGGATGAAGAACAGGAGAATGAGAAAAACAAAAACAAATTAAAAGATAAAGAAAGAGCAGAGGAAATAAAAGGAAACTATCTCTGGACTGATATTTAAAATAATGATGCCAGTGAAACTGGCATTGTTTCCATTATAGGTCATTCTAAGAGACAATGGTATCACAGTGAGGACTCAAGGGAAGCCACTGTCTAAAGAATCCACCCTCGGTTCCCTGCTCCATCCCTGGTTTACCTGCGGATCTCAGAGAGCAGCTCTTGTGTGCTCCAGATTGCATTCATCACAGGGTTTTCTGAGAGGGCTGGGTTTCACACCCTCCCTCAGCCTCATTCTCAGCTCCTACCAAGACACTATGGAAGGACTGACTCTGCTCCTTTCCATACATCTCTTGTTTTTTTGTTTGTTTGTTTTTGTTTATTTGGTTTGTTTTTTAAAACTTTTATTTAATGATTGCAAATTTCATGGGTACAACTTTAGGAATATAGTGTTTTCCCCCCATACCCACCCTCCCACTCCCTCTCCTGTCCCATCTCCTACTCCCTCTCCCATCTCATTCTTCTTTAAGATTCATTTTTAATTAACTTTATATACAGAAGACCAACTCTATACTAAGTAAAGATTTCAACAGTTTGCACACAGACAACATAAAAAGTACTGTTTGAGAACAGTTTTGGAGTTAATTCTCATAGTGTAACTCATTAAGGACAGAGTTCCTACATGCAGAGTAAGTGCACAGTGACTCTGTTATTAATTTAACAATTGACACTCTTATTTATGATGTCAGGGATCACCCGAGACTCTTGCTATGAGCTGCAAAGGCTATGGAAGCCTTTTGTAACCACATACTCCATCAGTATTTGGACAAGGCCATAAGCAAAGTGGAAGTTCTCTCCTCCCTTCAGAGAAAAGTACATCCTTCTTTGATGGCCCAACAGATCTCTTCTACGATCTTTAATTAATTATTCAGGATGGTCCTTGATGTTACCTTCTCCAGTGAGATCAGCAATATTCGGCCCTTCTCACCACTAACATGCTGTCTGGTAACTGAGACCTATGTATCCTTCCCAATGCTAATTTCCAAGACAGTGGATTTCCATGACTCTGAAGGCTGTTCAACAAATTAACCTGTTCTGTGGGTAGAATTTTCTATAAAACCTTGCAGTGGCAAGGGCATCAATTAACTGACTTTGTATAGCAACCTGTGATGTTATAAAAAAATCTTTACAGAATATATAAGAAATTGACTTATCTCCCTCCCTCTCTCCTTCCTTTTATCCTTTTATCTTCCTTTTTGTTAATTTAAAGCATATCATATATTTTGCAGGATATTTAGAAAAGTTTAATTATATATATATATACACACACACACACACATATACACATATTAGAGTGCTTAAAATTCATGGAACATGGAATTAAATGATACATTTGAAATCCATGCATGAGATTTTCATAGTATACATTTTCCATGAATGTTTTAAAGGCCAAGCTATGCATGGATTTAAACATTTGTGACAAAATAAACATCTTTTAATTACATTGTCCATGCACTTTTAAAAATGCTCTCTCATAAACTATAGTTCATCTACCTAGTTATATTCAGACCTTGCTTTTAGCTACAGTTTCTTATTTTATGCATGTTTATATTCTATATGGTAATGTAAATAATTTTATGAGGATAGTTCAGTATGTCCTACTTATGTTTAGAGCCATTAGAATATACTTTATAAACTATAAGTATTTATATTTTAAATATTTATATTATGAAATATTTCCATTGATTTCTTTGTAGAGTATGTTTAATATTCTGTCGTATGGATAGGCCATAACCTTCCTTTCAATTTCGAGTCATGTTATTAGTGCTTTCATTAGATTTATCTTTAGAAATGATGTTATGATAAATATCAGTAAGCAAAGATTTTTCTTAGAATTTTTATTAAGTGAAGCATGGCCCATTTGTTAACAAAGTTTTTCAAATTTTATCTTTTCCAATTTTTTATGACTTTCTACAAACTGTTAAACATACAATTGAAAAAAATTATCATAGTGTAATCAGGTAATCTTTGTAAATGTAGAAGATAATAATGTTTTTCTCTATCCTCTTAGGTTCTGTGTCTGAAACTTGCAAATTGAACTGACAAGTGATGGATAAATAAAAAAAAAGATTAATTGAACAAGGCCATCACAGAAGTAAAAACCCAAGGATATGGTTAGACTTTGGGATTTGTATGTTATATTACCACAGTTAATAAATTGCGTACATGTAACTAGACCAAATGAAAAGGTCTGGGGATTCTATGGATAGTAAATTATGGGAAGGTAAATACATTGGTGAAATAAGTGATTAGCAAAGTTTGTTTATACAGGCCCATGTCGGTGTCTTCTTCGCAGATGTGTTGTCTAGAGTTCTTTTTCTTTTTTGGCACTGGTGGGGATACACCCTTAAAAATGGAAATTTTTGGCTTCTTATATAAGCCAGTTGGAATAAGGAAGAGAGTTCTTCATGAGTTTGTTTTTTCTCAATTGCCAGTCAATTCAAAATAATATTATGCCAAAGTAGCATATTTTAGGGTAACATATTCTTATCACCTTTGCATGATAATTACCACATTTAAAAAGAATTTAGATTCTGGTCAGAGATTTTAAGCTTACTTAGAGAGAAAAACAAAATGAATTAAGTTGTTTCTAACACATTTATTTAATGCCCCAAATATTTCAGATGCTGAGAACACCAAGATGCTGCTAGAGAAATAAAAACGCACAAAGCAGTCCCTCTCTCTGAAAGTTGCCTTGCCCTTGAATTGGCTCACATGGTCACAAAAAGGAACATGGCTCTTCTTGTCCCTATATTGACAGCACTGGCAGTGTGACATTGAAGCATTTTCTATCCCTTCTCTCACCTTGGGTCACTTGAGTGGCCATGTGACTTGCTTTTGACCGTGGAATGCAGCAGCAGTGATACTGTGCTGATTTTAGCCTGTGTCTCAGAACCCTGAGCACCTGGAAACCCCTGGGGACCCTGCTAGTGACATATGAACAAGCCTGGGCTGTCCTACTGGAGGATATGAGAGGTCACACAGGGCATAGATGAAGGGACCTCCAGAGACCAACTTGAACATCCAGCCCCTAGGCAGTGTGGCAGTTAACCACAAATACGTGCCATCTAAGGCCAGAAGAAGTACAGAACTAAGTCCAGAATTCCGAGCTAAATAAATGCTATTTGAAATGGTTTATGACAGGAGACGCTAATTATTATAGCTTGTAAACCAGTTGAACCCATGTGCTCCCTATCATATTAGAAGAGGCAAACGGCTAGAGGCATTTGTCTTGTCTTTCTGTTCCAGCTGTTTAGAACTGGTTGATACTACAGTCTCAGATTGTAAATGTTGAGAAGCCTTTAAGAGGAACTTTTTTTTTTCTACAAAGGAGTGAAAATATTCTAACAAATGAAAGAGTGCAATGTTTTTCCTTAAATAATTTTAACATCCCACATGCACCTTCCCTAGGCTAAGATGGAGCTATGGAGATGACTGGTTGCACCGAGCTACAAATTCTCTTATTTTGGGATCTTGCATCAAGTGGTTATTGATGTAGTTATGGAATTGTCTTGTCCAGTGGGACAATACCACCGAGTTTCCATGAATTGTCCAAATTGACACAATTATCCAAATTGCCCTTTTCTGCTCCAAGCAGTAGCTTTGAATTTGCATCTCTGATTCACATAAGTCAGCAGCCCCTTACTCTCAAGCCTTGTCTTTTTGGTAAGCTCATAAACAAAAGCCTGCCTTTCTTTCCCAAAAGTGTGTCCCCATCAAAGCTTAGCCATCAATTAGATCTTTCTACTAAGCACCTCCTTTCTACTATATCCCAAGCGTCAAATGTACATAGAAATTGCCTAGAGATCTTGCTGAAATGCAGATTCTGATTCAGTAGGTCTGGGGTGGCAGTCAACAACCTGTATTTATTTCTAATAAGCTCCCAGGCAATACCAATGCTGGTTCTTCCAAGAGAGCACTTGGGATATGAAGGTACTACATCTACTAGCCAGGGGCTGACTAATGGATAACCTTTCTGAGTTAGAGTCCTTGATCTCATTCATTCATTGGCAGGTGAGCAAATCAAACCCTCTACCTTCAGGAAGGAGATGAAGGATCAGACTAACACATATAGCTCTGTGTGATGAGTACTCAATAAAAGTGTATTCTCAGGTACTTCATCTTTTTTTTTTTCTTTCTTTTTTTTTTTTTTTTTTTTTTTTTTTGAGGACTCACTTGCCACTCATAAGAGAACGCAATAGTGGTTTGTGGCTTGAGCTCTGGAAGTTCCCATCCATTTGTCTCTACCTTATTGTATTGTTTACTATATAATTCCTGATTGTCTCATATTCCTTTGCTCCTATCTTTCATAGTCCATCTAAATCAAAGAAATGATTGGCTAATTTCCCCAAATCTCTCAACTCCTATTTTATTTTGTGGAATCCAAGAGCTTCTACATTTATAATTATACTGGTTGTTGGCAACCCACTTAGGGTATGGTTGATTTCTGACCCCTGCTTCTCCTCAAATCAGGATTTCCATTTGAAGTGTAGGCCTTCACTGTCTGCCTAGCCATGCCTTCCATAGTTTAGACCCTCAGTTCTCCAAGTGGGTGCCATGGACCAGCAGGAGCATTAGCAGCATCCCCTGGGAGCTAATGAAAAATGTGGACATTCAAGCCCCACAGTAGTCTACTGAATCAGAACTAGCATTTTCACAAGATTCCCAATCAAAAGAGCAAGCTGTATCTAAAATGTGTATTTCATGAAAACTCTGATAGAAAAAGTCTTGACTTTAAATCTGCTCCTTCCAGTCACCAGAAATTTGAGCCTTTATCTATCAAGTTATATACCAAGGATCACGGAGTTACTAATAATTATATGAACCAAGATATACAAGAACATCTCGCTGAGTGCCTGGCAAACTAGTGCTATGGAAGAAATAATTCGTTTTGCTTAATGAAAGATAGAGATGAAAACTTCAGAAGATATTTGATTGAAATTAATGCATTTAAGAATAAAATGAGAGGCAGGCATTGGACCTAGATACTTTAAGATACTTCCTGGGACACCCACAACCCATGTCAGAGTACCTAGGATGGAAATCTAGCTCCTCTGTTTCTGACCCAGCTTCCTGTTGCACACTCTTGGAGACAGCAGGTGATGGCTCTAATATTTGGGTTCATGACTTCCATGTGGTAGGTTAGGATTAAATTCTAGGTTTCTGGGTCATCTTGGCACAGCCCTTTTGTGGGCATTTGGGGTGTGAATTAGCAAATGGAAGATCTCTGTCTCTATCTCTCTCTCCTTTAAAATAAAATCAAAATAAATAAATACAATTTTAAAGAGAATAAAATATTGCCATAGAGTTGAACTTTGGTAAGCAGCAGAACAATATTTGTATAATTCTTTTTTTTTTTTTTTGACAGGCAGAGTTAGTGAGAGAAAGAGACAGAGAGAAAGGTCTTCCTTTTCCGTTGGTCCACCCCCCAAATGGCCGCTATGGCGGTGCACCGCGCTGATCCGAAGCCAGGAGCCAGGTGCTTCCTCCTGGTCTCCCATGCAGGTGCAGGGCCCAAGCACTTGGGTCATCCTCCACTGCCTTCCCGGGCCATAGCAGAGAGCCCCAACCTGGACTAGAACTGGGGGTGCTTGGGCCACAGGCAGAGGATTAGCCAAGCGAGCCATGGCGCCAGCCTGATTCTTAAGTATTTGCTTATAAGCTTTGAGTGAAAGGGATTTTTTTTACTAAAACATCTAAAACATCAAGTGCATATATTTTGAAAATTAATATTATTAAACCTGAAATGATGCTAGAGATGTGAAATCAAAGGCCATTTGCTTCATTATTTTTCAAAAATTCATATAGCTGTTTTGGTTTCACAAATGCAGCATGACAATCATTCCAATACAGACTATACATGGTTAAAGGGTCAAATTACTATGAATCCTGCCAACATTTTGGTGGAATTTCTTTCAAAGGATCCAAACTCAACACTTAAAGTCTGATATTTCCTTGGTATCCTATTTAAACAGCTGTGAAAATGTAGGTCCCCTTTCAAAATGGGCTTGTAGTTGAAGAATATTAATTACCCACAGAACCGCATTTTGTGTAACTTGAAATCAACAACAATTAGAGAAGTGCAGCATGATCACCCATTTTAATGCACAAAAAATCAATTCAAAGATTCATCGAAAGCTTTGCTTATCTTCAAATCAATATAAAGACTTATGCAAAGATATTCTGTATGCATGTCTTGAGAGCAACAGCACACAGAAAAATGCCCCCAAATGATCGTCCATTTTAATGTATCTCTCTCAAATGTCATTTTGAATGTTGAGAAAAGACATCACATTTATTTCAAATACTGCACCCAGAGTTCATCAAACTACTTCATTGACTATCCCTGTATCTCCTTTTCTATGTTAACATAATGGCAAAGACAAATATGACTATTCTTTTTTATAAATAGATTAATTTTAATTTCAAATCAGTTGAAGAAAATGGGACTCGTTCTGGGAAATCTCAGACCATTCACCAAAGGAGTCCAAGTTGCTCTTTTTAGAATCAATTTAAATTCAAACTTTAAAAATAGCCTAAAAAATTATGCCATATCTTATATTAGGCTGAAACACATGACTTTGCCAATATACCCCATTTCTTGACCCACAAAATGGCAATGTCACGTGATTCAAACCTAACAGGTTACCATCTTATTTTAAGGAGATACCCCACGTTGACATTCCCTAATTATTGTAATGTTGGTTCAGAAAATAGATTTTTAAATAATCTAAAAAGTTGTTTTCTGACTCAATTCTTGGCATTATCTGTGTCATGTAAATTAGAAGCCCATAATTTATATATAAAAGCCACCTGAGGGTGATCATTTTACCTTGCTGTTAAATCAATCCTCAGGATACCCATCTTCCATATTGGGGTACATGGGTTCAATTCTAGTCCTTGCTCCCAAATCTAGCTTCTTGCTGTTGCTAAACCTAAGAGACAGTACTTTTGGCTCAAGTGGTTGGGTCCCTGCCGTCCATGTGACAGACCTAGACTTAGTTAATAGCACCCACCTTTGGTCTGACCCTATCTCAGTTGTGGCAGGCATCTGAGGACTAAACCAGTAGATGGGAACTCTGTCTTCATCTCTCAAATAAATAAATATTTTTAAAAAGCTGGTAAGAAGAGCTATGCATATTGTTCTGACTAATTTTTAATGGTTTTATCAGTAGCCATGAGGCAACCTGCTCTCTCTCATAACCATAAAAAGGAGAAAATAAGAGACTGAAGGAAAACGAAAAGTTTCATTCAGAAAAAATTAAGTATACCTATATTGAAACATTATGGTGCACCTTATAAGTTTTTACAATGGTTGTATGTCAATTTAAAATAAAATAAATCTTAAAAAAATTTGTAACTCGTGTTGCCTCCTGGTAGATGCCTTGAGCCAAATGTTTATATATGGAGCAATTATAATGAAAAAACTTGAATAAACACTTATGTTCTTAACTCCACAACTTGAGTTTTAATGGTTGAATGATGAGCAAAGTTATCAGAACTTTGCTCAATAAATAGCTGGAGTGTGTCACAGAAAAAAACAAAATCAGCCCCTGCAACCATCCTTTTGGGTTTCCTGTCCACCACTGTGAGAAGTGTTGTTTTTAATGATTACACAGAGGAATAGGAAAATCCTAAACTGCTTTCAAAGCTTTTGAGGAGGTTTAGTGATGTTCAGCAGAGCATTAGACATTTCTGCATTTCATTGCTCTCAATTTACTGAAAACTTGTAAATCGCCGATGCTTGTTGGAGGATGGGATACAGATTTAGTTTAGATATAGGCTAACCAGTGTCTAGATAGACTAATGTTGTGAATAATAAACCAGAAGTCCTCCTCAAAAGGCACGTCTGTCACATGAGAAATCAAATCCATGGCTTTCAGAGCACGTGTCTATGCTCCAAAGTCTTACAAGTTAGAATGCACCTTTGGAAGGTGCTGAAACTCAGCCAGTGTCTTTAACCTGGGAGAGTAAGCTTTCTGATATCCAGTGCACTGAGTGTTTAGAGACTGAGGTGATTGGGACAGGCAGGCAGGCAAGGCCCCACCACTTACAGAAAACTACTTCCAGTCCTGTTACTCATCTCAAGGGATGGGGACTGAACATTCATTAAATCAATAGCAAGCCAATTTTTGAGCTGATAATTTTGAATGGACTATGAATGATGTTATAAATATCAAATGGTCCTTGGCAGAAAAATGATTTCCCACCCCTAAACCGACAATTACTGATTGTAGTTGAAACATTTGTTTAAAATCATTGAAAATTGGGGGTGGGGGGAAGATGAACTGAGTTCATCAAAATTGCATCTACAAAAATCCAAACCATTCAAACTTCACTCGAAAGCAATGAATATGCCTGTTGGCACTCATTATTGTTTTCTTATAGAGCAGTAAATCCTCTCTCTCTTAAGCAATACAATGTTCCTTCTAAATTTGTCAGAAGAATATGTGGGTCTGGCCTGAAAAAGAAAACACTTTACATGTCTATGAACATTTCAAATCTCCACAACCAAGACAGAAGCTATTTTACAGATTATATATTACATAACGTAACACCAATAAAGAGTGAGCATATGCAAAGTTTGTTCAGAGAATTCAAGAAACACCTTTTCTGGATGAGTTGTACTGAAGTTGTGATCTGAAGACCAGCTCTGATGTTATTTTTTATGGGTTTGCACAGAGATTAGTACAGAGATATCTATAAACATAGAATGATCCGATATAACTCCTTAATATTGCATTCTATATGATTATTAGTAATAGATTGGAATGGATTGGGAACTTAAATAAAAAAGTTCAAACAAAACTGAAAATCAGGTCTTTCCTTACAGAAGCCCTAGTCAATCTCTGGCATCCAACTGAGTGCTTAATAATGACAACCATGGCTAGGTACTTTCATCTTTAAAAATACCAGGTAGGCCGACGTTGTGGCTCACTTGGCTAATCCTCCGCCTGTGGCGCCAGCACACCAGGTTCTAGTCCAGGATGGGGCGCTGGGTGCTAGTCCCGGTTGCTCCTCTCCCATTCTAGCTCTCTGCTGTGGCCCGGGAGGGCAGTGGAGGATGACCCAAATGCTTGGGTCCCTGCACCAGCATGGGAGATCAGAAGGAAGTACCCGGCTCCTAACTTTGGATCGGCTCAGCGCCAGCTGTAGCGGCCATTTGGGGGGTGAATCAATGGAAGGAAGACCTTTCTCTCTGTCTCTCTCTCTCACTGTCTGTAACTCTCTCTGTCTCTCTCTCTTTCTCTCTAACTCTGCCTGGCAAAAAAAAAAAAAAAAAAAAAAAAACAGGTAAAAGTATTTTTGTACTTCTTTGTGTATTTTAGTGTGTTTTTTTTCTTTTTTCAATTTGTTTAAGCATTCCCTTAAAATACAATATATATAGCAAGAAATGCACATAAGTGTACACATAAATGAGTTTGTCCTCTGATTACACTCATATCCAACATCCAAATTAAGAACAAAATATTATTAGTACATTTTAGAGTTTGAAGGCCTCACTATCAGAAAACCCAATGGGCTACACTGTGATGTACCACAGTTCTACCAATAGACATGAGAGACAGGCCACCGCACTGCTGCTCCTCCATGCTTCCTGAGAGAGAGGCCATTATTAAATTGTTGCCTGTGTCCTCTATGCTCACCTTCCACCCACCCCAATTCTCCCTTTTTATAAAGGAATAACATAAAGATAGAGACAAAGCAAGACTGAATGTCTTTTGCCTGAGTTAAATTGTAACATATTAGGATATTAAGTAGCCTACCACCGAACTTATTGTTACTCCTGCTGTTTTTTCTAATTACCAGGAGGTTGTATCAGAATTGCTCTATCCATCTTTATAATAGCATCAAAAAGAATAAAACATCAAGGATACATTACCCAAGGAGATGAACATCTGTACACCAAAAACTACAAAACGATGAAAGAATTTGAAGAGAACACAAATAGAAGTATATTCCATGTTTATGGAAAGAAAAAGTAATATTGCTAAAACATCCATACTATCCAAATTGGTGTATAGATTCAATGACACTCCTACTAAAATTCCAATGGTATTTTTCACAGAAATAGAAGAATTGTTCTGAAATTTGTATAGTACTATAAAAGACTTTGAAAAGCCAATTTGGAGGGCTTACATTGCTTGTATTCAAATTATATTACAAAGCTCTAGTAAGCAAAAACATGTCTTGGTACTGTTCTAAAATCAGATATATGGAATCAAACAGAGAGCTCAGAAATCAACTCAAGCATATTCAGTCAACTAGCTTTCGACACGGACTCCAAAGACACAATGGATAAAGAATAGGTTCTTCAATATATGGCATTGGAAAAACTTATTCATGAGAGAGAACAAAGCTGGACCCTCGTCGTACACTACACTCAACAATCAACTCAAAATGAACTAAACAGCTGAGTGTCAGACCTGAAGCCATAAAACCCTACAAGAAAGCATCATGCAGGTGTTGAGGACTAGAGATCCATGGGATTGTCTTTGGATTAGCTTTTCATCACTACAACTAAACACCCACACAGGCTATTTATGAAAGATGGAGGTTTATTTCGGCTCATAGTTTTAGAAGTTCATGATCCAAAATCAGGCAGGCATTGTTCTGGCATCTGATGGGGGTGGTGCATGGTGGAAAATGTGCAGAGGAAGGATCATATGGTGTACTAGGAAGCAGAGGCAGGGAGAAGCTTGTCATTTCTATGTGGCCTCTCCTTATAAAGTCACAATTCAGTCTTGAGGGCTGCACCCCAATGGCCTAAATCAATCTTATAACTTCCCAAAAGCTCTGCCTCCATCCTCAATGACATTAACATAAGACTTTGGGGACCTTACTAACATGGACCTTTGGGGGACACTGAAACTAATATCTAAATTATAGCAATCTCACAAAGATTTTATTGGTCAGACAACGTAATAGCAAAAAAAGTAAATAATTCTGATTAAAAATGGGCAGAGGACCTGAACAGACATTTCTCCAAAGGAAGCAAATTGTCCATCAGGTAAATGAAAAATTGCTCAAGCACACTAATAAACAACAAAATGCAAACCAAAATCACAATGAGATGTCACTTCACACCTGTTAAGGTGGCTATTATAAAATGACATATAAGAGAGAAATAGTGTTGGTGAAGGTATTGAAAGAAGGGAACTGTTGGTGGGAATATAAATTGGTGCAGCCATTTTAGAAAACAAGCAATAAAGTACGGAGGCTCCTCAATAGCCTAAATATTCATTATCATTCAGCTTCAGAAATAAGGAAACCTTGCTGTTTGCAATAATATGGATGAACTTTGAGAGGATTATACTAAGTAAAATTAGCCAGACACAGAAAGAAAACTGCTCTATTTTATCCCTTACAAGCAACATGTAAAAACAGACTGAATACATAAAAATAGAACAGAAATGTGGTAGGCAGAGGCAGGGGAGACTTAGAGAAAATTGGGGAGATGGAGATCAAAGAGTACAATGCTGCATTTATGTATGATGAATAAGTCTGGAGATCTAATGCACAATATGAGGACTATATAACTATAGTTATATTGAATTATATGCCAGAAATTTGCTAAAAGGGTAGGTTAGGTGCTCTTACCACAAAAGAAAAAGAAAGGTAACTATGTAAAATGATGACTATGTCAATTGGCTGGTGTGTAATGATCATTTAACTATGTATTTATGTAAATAAAACATGATTTTGTACCTTTTAAATATATAGAATAAAATATATTTTTGAAGAAATGCTTTATCCAAAGCCCATAAAGGATTCCCAAATATTGGAAAATGACGAAACAGTTCATATCAGGGGCATGCCCTTTGTGTTGGCAGCAGAGAATATGTCTTGAAACTTAGGTTACAAAAATCGTCCTTCAGTCTTGATGCTAAGGGTCCTCACCACTTTACCACCAGTAGAATCTTTCCTGCTGGCAGCAGCTCTAATTACGCACCAATTAACCTTAATTATGACAGCTCTTGTGTAAAAGTGTACCCAGAGAGTTCACTAAACAAACAGCTTGTCATTTAAAATCCTTTTCAAACATGTCACTTTCTTAATTAGGAAATCAGGTTGTGAAGACTATATATTCACAGACATTATTTGGGAAATTAGGATAAAGAAGACAGGGGCCAGTTCCTCTTCCTACTCCTCAAATGCATTGGTTACAGCAGAACATGCTGCTGGTAATAAACTCGTCGGGCAGCACCATGAAGAACACTGGGCTGTATGCACATTTGCTCCAGGTGGGCAGAAAATAGTATCCAATTACTGCAGTTAGCTTCATTTTCCAAGGAAAGATTAGAAAATGAAAAGAAGCATTTCTTGGAAATAATGAAAGAACATAAGATTAATCTGTTTATATTAAGCTGAAAGTCATACATACATTACATCTTCAATAGAAAATGATGACAAATGTGATATTTCAAACTATACCTTGGCATTTTTAGGATATTGGATCTTACTTTTCAAAAGACACATTTTCACACATTTGAGGCATTATTTTGATATTTCACAGATTTGTTTAATGTTTTTAATGTTGAGCCTGTACATTTCTTTGCTTTTTATTTAAAGAAGACTTTTAAAGCATATTTAAAAGACAGAGATAATGATAGAAAAAGAGAGAGAGAACTCTCATCAGCAGATTCACTCCCTAAATGCCCACAATAAAGCCGGGTCAAGCAAAACCGGGAACAAGAAACTCAATTCACATCTCCTACATGATTCACAAGAACTCGATTTCTTGAGCCATCAGTGCTGTCTCTCAGGGTCCACCTTAGCAGGAAAAGCTAGGTGGAGACAGGAGGGGAAGCTGGGAATCAAATTGAGTACATCTTAAAGGACATGTTAACTGCTAAGCTAAATGCCTACCCCACAACCTGTGCGTTTCTTCAGCGTTTTCTGTTTTTATTACTTTCGCAAATGGCATCTTTTATTTCAACATACTTGATTTTATTTTAAAACATTTTAATAAACCTATCAAATGAAAATGTATAGCCTATGTAGATGCAGTGTTTTAAATATTTATACTTAATATCCAGCTTAAGAAATAGAGCACTATTAGTTTAAATCCACTCATGTCCCCTGCCTTATCATACTCATCTTCCTCCTTCCATTCCAGAAGTATCTTCTAAATTGGTGCTAATATTTTATTCAGTATATTTAGAGTTCTCTCATTCAAGCATAAGATAGACCCAAACTATGTATAGTTTTGCACATTTTTAAGATTTGTATTAATGGAATCAAGTTACAATATTCTTCTATGATTTAATGTTTTTATCAATGTGTTTTTAACAGTTATCCAAATATGTGTGTTTAACTCACCTTTGTTTTCGGTTATAAATTCTTCTGATAAAAATGTATTTATCTGCTGTAATGATGTTGTACATTTGGACAATGTAGCAAGAGCAATTAGGGATGGCCACTAGGATTCTCAATGCCTGATCTACACACACCTTATCTCATCCACACAGTCAACACTAATCTGATGCTGCTATGATGACTTTGCAGATACAATTAGATTTTTTTACTTGTTGAATTCTTAAGCCTTAGACTATGATGTGAATTTAAAGTGTTATCACAAAAAGTAAAAAAAGAAAAAGAGAGAGAGAGAGAGAGAAAGAAAGAATTAAAGAAAGAAAAAGGAAGGAAGCAAGGAAGGAAGGAAGGAAGGAAGGAAGGAAGGAAGGAAGGAAGGAAGAGGGAGGGAAGAAAGGAAATATCCTTGCAGTCTTAGAATTGTATCTATGAATTACACTGAATCTCTTGTCTTTGTGATAATATCACATTAACATGAGAATTGTGTTGTAATTATCATGCATTTGCAGTGACCCTAAGAATCTAATGTATTCATAAATCCCTTTAAAAATAAGAAAGAAGAGTATAAAAAATTAGAACTCCTAATCAGTTGACTTTAATTTGAGGAGATTATCATGCATAGTTTGATCTGTTCAGATAAACTCTTAAATAAAGTCACAGGATCTCCAAGCAGATGATGATTACATGACCTGTGGTTGACCTCTAAAGCTAAGATTGGTCCCTAGCCAATACCTAGCAAGAAGATGAGGACCCCAGGCCCACAACTGCAAGTAGCTGAATTCTGCCAACTACCACGTGCACTTGAGGGAAAACTCCAAGCTCTAGAAACAGAGAAGCTGAACCAACACCTCACCTTCATCATTATGTAGCATGAGCAGAGAATTCAGTTAGGATGAGTTCAAAATTCTGTCCGGCACCGTGGCTCACTAGGTTAATCCTCCGCCTGCGGCGCTGTCACCCTGGGTTCTAGTCCCTGTCGGGGCGCCAGATTCTGTCCCAGTTGCTCCTCTTCCAGTCCAGCTCTCTCCTGTGGCCCAGGAGTGCAGGGGAGGATGGCCCAAGTGCTTGGGCCCTGCAACGGCATGGGAGACCAGGAGGAAGCACCTGGCTCCTGGCTTCGGATCAGTGCCGTGGCCATTTGGGGGGTGAACCAACAGCAAAAGGAAGACCTTTCTCTCTGTCTCTCTCTCTCACTGTCCACTCTGCCTGTCCAAAAAAAAAAAAAAAAAAATCTGACCTATAAGAAGAATGAGGTCATACATGTTTCAAGCCATGTAAATAGTAGCCATGTGTTTAGCAGCAATAGAAAATCAATGCCAGTTTCTTTGAGAAACAGAGAATTGTTGCTACTCTAAATATTTTTGTACATGTTACTTGGTACTCATGTGCAAGAATTAAAGACACATACATAGGAATAGAATTGTGCAGTTATTATGTATATATATTTATATATAATATATTATGATTTTTATATATATATATATAAAAATTACTGGAGAACCCCAAATTATTTTCCAAAATGTGGCAGGTACTTGGCTGGTGGTTGAAATGGCAAGTTACTCCATCAGAGTGCCTGCATTCAATACTCAGCTTTGCTCCCAACTCCAACTTCCTGCTCCTACAGACCATGGAAGGTTACAGCGTTGGTTCTAGTGATTAGGTTCCTGCCATACTTGTGGGAGAGACCTGGATTGAGTTCCTGGCTCCCAGTTTTGATTCCAGCCAGGAACTATTGCAGGCATTTGGAGAGTGAACCAAAGGATGGGAGGTTGATCTGTCTCTGTCTCTCTGCCACTCAAAATATAGAAAAATTTTAAAATTATTTTCCAAAATAATTTCAATGTTTATTTCCACTAGCAGTCATGAATGAGAATTTTCTTTGCTTTACATCCTTTCCCAGATGTATTAGCAGAAGTTAAGTTTTGGCAAAACAAGTAACTACCAAATAATATTTCATTGTTGGCCTTAATTTGCAGTTCTCAAAATTATTAATGACAGAATTTTTCCATATCCATGTGTCATTTCTGTTTATTGTCCTATGAATCACTTTTGTAAAGTGACTTGCTGAGTCACAGGAATAGTCAATAATTTCCTTACCAATCTAACACAATTTGAACCCCATCATCTTCCAAGATTCATGGAGTCTGCTTTGGCTCTCTGTTATGTGCCTATGTGAACTATTTGTCTCTTTTGATGACAATATAGAAGATATTTTGTATGCACCTGCTAACCTACCTGTAGTATAAATTGTATTTATAGTTAATTTTGGATCTTTGCTCTTCCAAATACATTTTAGAATGAGTTTGTCAAATCTCATTTTAAAAATTGTTTTTGATTTCAAGTATATTGAATCTATAAATCAATTCAGAAACAAATGACATTGGTAATGTTGACAGTAAATCTGTTGTCTGATAAATGTATTTCTATATATTTAGTTTTTCTTCAATTCAATTTTTAAAGTTTTACAATTGGAGCTGGTATTGCAGTGCAGTGGGGTTAAGTTACTCCTGCAATGCCAGCACCTCACATCTGAGCGCCAGTGTGAGTCCAGGCTACTCCACTCCCACTGATTAACCTGTGAAAACAGAAAAGACCGTCCAAATGCTTGAGCTTGAGCCCCTGCCACTCATATGGGAGACCACGTGAAGGGTTTCTGGCTTCTCACTTCAGCCGAGCCCAACTCTAGCCATTGCAGCTGTATGGGGAGACAACCAACATATGGAAGATCTCTTTCTCTGTCTCTCCCTCTCTCTCTGCCACTCTTTCAAATAAGTAAAAAAAAAGTCTTAAAAATAAATAAAAAGTCTTTAAGAAATAGTTTTATCTGTATTTATATATATATAAACATCATCTTTGCTTTTTTGAAATGTTGTCCTATGTACCAAATACATTTATTGCTGTTGTATTTAGTAATTTGTTAAGCTGAATTTTTCTAATTGTTGATAATGTATAGAATAAGATCAATTCTTCCTTCAAATATGTACTTATTTGTTTGAAAGGCAGAGTTACAGAAGATGGAGAGAGGGGGGAGGGGGAGAAGAGAGATCTTCAACTCACTGGTTCACTCCCCAAATGGCCAGGATGGTAGAAGCTGGTAAAATTGATTATTTTAAAATTCATCCTATACCTAGAAAATATATTAAGCACCCTACCATGGTTTAAATGTGTTCTCCAAAGGTCAAAGTGCTGTTGGAACCTGGGACGTGTTTAGGTTACCACCCTCGTGAATGACTGAATGCTGTTCTAATGGGAATGCGTCAGTTCTTGTGTAGTGGATTATTGTAAAAGTGAGTTTAGTTTCCTTGTGTCTTTTTTTTTTTCCTTCCTCTTGTCCTCCTCCATCCTAGGCAGCAGCAAAAAGGCCTTTAGCAGAAGCTAAGCAGATATCAGCATCATGTTCTTGGACTTCCTAACATACAAAACTATGACCCAAAATAATCAACTTTTCTTCACATAATACTCAGTCTGTACTATTTTGTCATAGCAATGAGTATGGACTAAGATGCTTCCTCAACAATTCTGAAAAGTTTCTGGTAGAAAATTTCTTTGGGACAATCATATCATGAAAGATTATGAGATTTGGTTTCTAATCTTTCAACCTTTAATTGTTTTTTATTTATTGATTTTTTTGTCTTGTTGCACTGATTAAACCCTCTGTTACATGCTGCATAGATATTTTATTAACAGATACACTTTGCCATGCTCTTGACTTTAAAGAATATTCTCAACTGTTTCCTTATTACAATGGTTAATTTTGTATGTCAACTTAGCTGGTCCACAGCACCCAGATATTTGGTAAGTATTATCCTGGATTTTTCTGTTTGGGATTTTTAGATGAGTGGAACATTTAAATTGGTGGCTTTTAGGGAGGGCCCATCTAGTTGACAGAGCACCTGAAAAGAACAAAAACCAACTTCCTTCAAGCCAGAAAGAATTCTGTTAGCAAAGGTGCTTCAGACTTGAGCTGCAACATCAGCTTTTCCCCAATCTCCAGTGTGGCAATCTACCCTGCAGATTTGGGACTTGCCAATCTGTCCATTGTGTGAGTCAATCCCTTAAAATAAATATCTTGTTATGAACATATACATGCACACACACACACACAGAGGGGGCTTTCAAAAAGTTCAGAGAAGATGCATATTATGAAAAATCATGCATGAACTTTCAAATTAATTCTGCACCAAAATAAATTTACCTTGAAATAGAAATATAATAGATAGACAGGTAGATATATAGGTATAGATATAGGTATAGATACAGATATAAATATAGATATAAATATATAGATATTTCCCCTGCTACTAAGGTGAATTGTATCACATAATAATCTTACCTACAAGTAATAAGCCCAAGTTTGTCAAGGTGTTGTATTTTATATTTCATTTTACAGTGCTGGGTTCAACTTTTTTATTGATTTTTACTGGGAGGTGAGAGGTTTGTATTCACACCCATGAGTGATTGAAGTACAACTTCCATTTATCCTATTGTCCTACACTGGTTATGTTGTCAAGATTTTATTAGTTTTAAGACCTCAGTTTCAGGGCAGGCATTTGGCCTTGTGGCTAAGCGCCTGATTAGGATGCATGTCTCCATATCAAAGTGACAGGGTTCAAGTCCCAGGTCCATCTCCCAATTCCAGCTTCCTGCTAAGGCAGACTCCGGGAAGCAGCAGGTGACAGCTCAAGTAATTGGGCTCCTTCCACCCATGTAGGAAACCTGAATTGAGTCCCCTGCCCCCAGCTTCAGAGGCCCAATCCTTACTGTTGCAGGCGTTTGGGAGTATGAACTAGCAGATTGGAGCTTTTTCTGTCTCTAACTGTCCCTGTCTCTGCTTCTTTGCCTCTGTAGGCTAGTCCTCCGCCTGCGGCGCTGGCACCCTGGGTTCTAGTCTCAGTCGGGGCGCCAGATTCTGTCCCGGTTGCTCCTCTTCCAGTCCAGCTCTCTGCTGTGGCCCAGGAGTGCAGTGGAGGATGGCCCAAGTGCTTGGGCCCTGCACCCACATGGGAGCCCAGGAGGAAGCACCTGGCTCCTGGCTTCAGATTGGCGCAGTGCGCCAGCAGCAACGCACTGGCTGTCGTGGCCACTTGAGGGGTGAACCAATGGAAAAGGAAGACCTTTCTCTCTGTCTCTCTCTCTCTCTCTCTCTCACTGTCTAACTCTGCCTGTCAACAACAAAATAAATAAATAAATGAATAAATAAATAAATAAAGACATATGTTTGAAGATATTCTTTCTAGTCTCTGAACAAAGTTCCCTAAGATTAGAATGAACTATTCCTTTTGTATTCACCTTTATGATCGTGTCAGTCCCCACATTGTTAGGACTATCCCTGACATTGTTTCTCTGTGACCTCTTTTCTTCATATGTCCAGTTAGAGAGTTGTTGATTTTTATTATTTCTTCAGAGAAACAAGAATTGGCACTACTGACATCAATCCATAGTACATTTGTTTTTTTATTTGTTTGTTTGCTTGTTTTTGTATTATTTCCTCATCTTCATTGGTTCTATTTTTAAGTTTATAATGCTTTATTTTAATTTGGTTAGTTTTATTTTTTGTTGTTTTCATAAGTTAAAATGTTAGCTTATTAATTTTCAGCTTCTTTCTTTAATGGCATAAATCTTTGAGGTTACTATTTTCCCTTAAAAACCATTACCTGTATCACATAAGTTTCACACCAGTTTTAATGAGTAGTAGATTTATTATTACTTAAGACAAATACATGGTACAATACAAATAAAATACTTTGTTTCTTCTCTTATTCCATGCACACATGTAAATCCACTAAATGAGATCATCTCCTATCCTGCTTTTTCGTATGCTGTACTTTGCTTCTGTTTCAAGGTTTCACCTTTTACATGAGACTAGTGATAGGTTTCAAGGTTCCTAACCTACTAAATAAAGCTTTGGTCATTCTTTTGTTGACACAAATCATCATTCATCTTTGTTCTGTATTCCTCTCTATGCTTGCTGATCACACTAACTTTAGTAGGTGCACTTGACAACTACCAGTTACTGGACTAAGAAAATACAGGTCTTATCTTGACCATTATTTCTCATTTTATTTCACTATTAGTATGCTTTGATCTGAAAGCCCTTAGATTTTTCATATAAGAAAAATATTCATTTTATTCCTGAACTTTTGGTCAAAGAATAGTGTCTTTTTGACAAGCAGGATTGACCATTGATGTAGGGAACAACAGACACTCCACCCCCCACCTCCCCACCATGACATGTCTGCCAGATGAGGATTTAGCAGCCTCCTCTGAAAACATCAAAGACTGTAGAGAGCTGAAGAAAAGTATCTTAATGCCCTTTAAATCCTCTATCTTTCTCTCTTGAACTCTAATACGTGTGTATTCATTATACACAACTTGCATTCAGATTTTTGCTGTTCAAGCAGAAAATTGTTTCTCATCAATTTTAAGTTCTTCAAATATGTCCTAACCCTCTATATGTAGGTTACAGTGAGCAGCTCTTTAGAAGGCTGGAATAATTTCTCCTGATATGTGAATTCAGGTGCATTATTTTGACTATAAGTAACACAAATATAACTATAGAAGCAAAAATACAAAAAGGGTGGGTATTAATGTGATACACATTTTTTGGTGAACTATGTGACCTGTTAGGTCTGAAGTGGGTCTGGAACCAAGAGTTGAAAACTCTTGGCTGTTAGGCCCTGAAAGTCACTTTAAATCCCAATGATAAATTCTCAAGAGAGAAATTCTATTGAGTGTGGCTTGGGTCACACCTACACTCATTGTCTAATCAATGATGATGTAGGGTAAGGACAGAGTATGAAAAGTATTTGGGGGATGAGTTGCTTTATGCAGAACCAACAATTCTTGGATGGAAAATCTTAGTTCTTCCATAAAGGGAAGAATTGGTCCTTCATGAACATTTTGGTAACTACTGCCAGAATTTTGGAGGAAAGGAAACAAGCTAAATATAATGGGGGAGAATATAATGTACTTTCCTAGCAGCAAATGGAAATTCAAGATGGGAATAACTAGTATCTCTTTTTTAAAAAAATAAATGAGTATGAGTACACATCAAATAGTTGATATCAAATCAAATTAATTAAATGCAATATCCTAGGGGCCAGCACTGTGGTGTAGCAGGCTAAGCCTCTGCCTGTGGTGCTGGCATTACATATGGGCACCAGTTCATGTCCCAGCTGCTCCTCTTCCAATCCAGCTCTCTGCTCATGTCTTGGGAAAGCAGTGAAAGATGGCCCAAGTGCTTGGGCCCCTGTACTTCTGTGAGACACCATAGGAAGCTCCAAGCTCCTGGCTCTGGATTGGCCCAGCTCCAGCAGTTGCAGCCAATTGGGGAGTGAACTAGCAGATGGAAGACCACTCTCCCCCCGCCTCTCTCTGTCTGTAACTCTACCTCTCAAATAAATAAATAAAATCTTAAAAAGAACCCACAACATCCTATAATAAAGATATCATTTTGGAAACAATTAAAGACAAGATTCTAACACACACTGTGAAAATCTTAAACGTAAGGAAATAACATGAATATTTCAAGCACTCACCAAAAACAATAAAAAGGAAAATCCGGTTGTATGCAAACAAGGAAATTGGACTAGCCTTTGATTTCTTCTATAAAATTTCAATGCCGGAACAACAATGATAAACATCTAAATGTTTTCAGTAGAAATTTTAAGACTATCCATAAATTAAAACAAACCCAGTTTTCTTTCATGTGTATAAACCAATGAAATATACTCTTCTGCATTCTTAGCAGAGGGGAAAAACATTCTACCAATGGAGGGAGCCTGGTCCCCCGGGCTGTAAAACTCACCTCTGTCCTCACATGGCAACTCCTTTTTATCCTTCATTCTTCAGAATCAACTCAAGGGCCGTCTTTGTGCTATCTTGTTGCCATGTTACAGTCTCTTTCACGGAACAAAATAATTTTCTTTCTCAGTACACTTCTGGTTTGTGCTTATTTATTCAATGGTATTCATTGTTAAATATAAATCTCCTACATTAGTTTGTAAAACTCCTGAGATTAGGCATCATTTCAGTTTTGCTCACCACTGAAAGCGTGGCACATGGTGCAGTGTCTGATAAAACATTGCTTCTAAATAAATGTGGCGAGAAGGGAAGACAAGATAGAGAAGTGATTTGTGGGAAAACAAGTAATGCAAACAAACAAACAAACAAAGCAATAAGCTGCAATGAGGTAGATTCCTAGGTACAGGATCTGACAAGGAAAGCCCAGAGATTTGCCATAGAATGTATGGCATATTGATGGTCTTCTTTGAGTCACCACAATCCTTGTAATTCACTAGTTTTATTTTTATTAGCCTCAAGGCAATGTTGTTGATTGCCTATAAGGTCATGATTAGTATGCTTCCTATTAGATTGTTCTTTTTTCCCAAATCACATGGTATTCCTTTCCATCCTCATAATATTGTCTTAAAATTTATTTTGCCAGGTACTACTTTTCTTACACTGATTTTTACCTGATGCTTTGATTTTCAAATCTTTGTTTTCTAAATTTTTTCTATTTGGTGTTTATGCATTGCTTGTTTGTCTTATGAAAGTAGTAAATCTCAAAATTAATTTTATAAACCCTGATTTTCAATATGTAAGTTTAATTCATTTACATTTTTATAAGTCTAAAGAGGTTTATGTCTATCACTTTATTTTTAGTTTGAAATAACCATACTTTCACTTTGCTGCCGTTAATCCCTTTCCTTGCTTTGTTCAAGGAAGTTTTCTATTTCCTTTTTTTATAATTCACTTTCCAATAAATTACATTGCTTGTCTCTTTTCCGTTTCACAGCTGCCTCCCCTGGAGAATGCCCCTAGTCTGGAGTTAGGCTAGGTGCCAGCAGCCGTATTAAGGACATGGAGGATCCAGGCTCAGTTCAGTGGCCCAGTTGCCATGACTTTTCATCATGCAGGTGTGCTTTATGTGTCAATGTTGCCACTTTTCTCAGGTTTCAGTTCACTGGAAACTCTCCCCCTAGAAAGGACTGCTAGAGGAGCCTCACATCTTAAGTAGGGGTTATTCGTCCAATCTCCTGACTTCTAGGTAATATTGTTAGATTCGCCTACCAGAAGTAACCAAAATCTTAGAGCTCTCCATACTTCACATTAAATATGCTACAAGGTTTTCCTTTATGGTCTGTTCACCGTCTTGTTTTACAATTCCACTCCTTGACTGGAAATTATCTTCTTTTGCTGAGTCCACGGATACCTCTTTTTATAGTTCTTTCCCCTCTTGCTATGTGATTGGAGCAAAGATGCCTCCTTGACCTGAAGATTATGTTCTCTTCCTAATTCTATGATTATGGTCTAAACACTGCCTTATCTATCCCATGTCATCACTTTTGAATCTCAAAAGACTGTTTGCAAGTCAGAAAGCTCAACATTGGCTGCTGTTTCTTTTCATTTTCTCTCTAATGATCTGCTTATCCTCAAGGCAATATAGATGCTTCTAACTGAGAAGGGAAAAGGTCACAACAGAAAGGAAAGGATAAAAAATAAATGTTCAAAAATTACTATTTTGAGATGTTCTCTATATCGCCCCTTAATGAGGCCTATGCTTCAAAGCCTGGGTTAATCCATTTGTGTGTGCATGGAATTGAACCCAACCATCCTAGAAACAATTGCTAAGACTGAATGAATGTGGCTTATTGACTTTTGCAGCATCTTCTATTTTCTCTGCAATGTCACTCCAGGAACTTGAGAAAAATAAAGAGGAGAATGAGACATTTTTTAGGACCTGTCCCCCTGAGGAGGGACAAGCAGGAAGAGAGAAATTTGGCATAAAGAAGAGATGACAGAACTGTGAACACAAGGCAGGTTTTTTGTTTTAGTGGAATTTTATGACAAGGTGGCATCTGAAGAGCAGAATAGGAGATTCTCAAATAGCTGAGGAGAGAAACTGGCCTTGAAAACAATGCCCTGACACTCTAAAATACACATCTGCTACCCTAGCTTCTGTGCTCACATCTAGGCCTACTAATTTTCCATTCTCTTAAAGCTGGTCTTCTATGAAATCCATTCCTCTTTAAGAACATTCTGAATGCTCGGATGAATCAGTTCCATATTGTCGCTCCCCTTCTTCGTGGAGGAACGACACAGGACCCTGCGTTGTTCTTTTGTCTGCTCGGCCCTCCCTGGGTTTGCTGCTGGTTCTTCCCGGGTTGGCTGCTGGTCCTTCCCGGGTTTGCTGCTGGTCCTTCCCGGGTTGGCTACCGTCCCTTCCACCTCCGTGGAAGGGCGGTTCCCCCTGCCACATTCCCCACTTCCGCGGGGGAGCGGCACACCGCCAGCCGGCTCTCTCGGGGGCTGCACAGGTGTTCCCCTTAGATGTTCCTCTTAGATGTTCCTGGTGCATGTTGTCTCTCTCCTCCTTTATAGTCCTTTTCCACCAATCCCAACTCTGCTACCCACACGCCGAGTACGCTGCTCTCCTCCAATCAGGAGCAGGTCCTACAGTTTATTGGTTGAACTGGAGGCAGCTGCGTAGAAGCTGTTTCCCTTCTCAGCGCCATATTGTGGGAAAGCAGATGCATAGAATAAGTCTTAATTCCAGTAACTTAGTCTAGTCCGAGTTGCTCCCCACACATATGAACTTTAATACCTTTGAAACTAATCACATATGATATGATACGCACGACTGACCTTGGCTCATGGATTGATTAATTAGTAAGTGTGGACTCAACTGAAAAAATTCTTGATGTGTATTTTTAAAAGTAAACATGTTAAAATAAATGATAATATAAATTGAATCAAAGCATGATAGAACAATTTTAGTTTTTAATATCATCTTTGATGGGTTGTATAACAGGTTTATGTGTCAGTTTGGCAAGGTTGTACTCCTGTCATTCAATAAAACACTAATCTTGGGGCTGGTGCTATAGCATAGTACACTAAGCCTATCCCTGTGGTATCAACATCCCAAATGGGCACCGGTTCGAGTCCCAGCTGCTCCTCTTCAGTTGCAGCTCCTGCTAATGGCCTGAGAAAGCAGTGGAAGGTGGCCCAAGTGCTTGGGCCCTTGCACCCACGTGGGAGACCCAGAAGAAGCTCCTGACCCCCCGGCTTTGGATCCACCCAGCTCCAGCCAGTGTAGCCATTTGTGGAGTGAACCAGCAGATGGAACATCTTTCTCTCTGTCTCCCTCTCTCTGTAGTTCTACCTCTCAAGTAAATAAATAATATCTTTAAAAAACACACACTAATCTATGTGTTATTGTGAAGGTATACTGCAGACATGACTAATATCTAAACCAATTAATTTTTAGCAAAGGAGATTATCCTCAATAAGCTGAGTGGGCTTCATTCAACCAGCTGAAGGACATTCATAGCCAAACTGATGTTTCTCTGAGGAAGAAGAAATTCTGTCTGTGATCTGCAGTTTCAGCTGGCGCCCCAAAGTTTCTACCAACTCCTTCTGATGATCCACTCTGGATTTCAGAGCTGCCTAGCCATCCCTCACAATTGTATAGGCTAATGTCTTGCAGCAACCTCTTAAAGTAGTGTGTGTGTGTGCATGGGCATGTGTATCTTTATCAATGTAAATATCATTGCCAGCCACTTCTATAACAGATACAGACCCAAGAACTCTACCATGTTCCTTATCATCCTGAAACATCTGGCTTGGATGAGCTGTGGAATGGCTTTTTGAAGATTCAGATAGTCTCAGCTGGTAACAATACTTTGCGGGGTTGGGTAAGTGTCTCAACCAGCATCCAATATATGATATAAATTTTCTGACAGCCAGGATTCACAATGCCCAGAAAACAAGAAGTGGAAATGGGAGTAGCACTACTCACAATCATCCTAGTGATCAAGTAGCAGAATTTTTGCCTTCTAGCCCCATGATTTTTTCTGCTGATCTAGAAGTCTTATACCCAAAGTGCAGAATTCTTCCACCAGGAAACACAATAATTCTATTGAAGCAGAAGTCAAGTCTACCACCTAGCCAAATGGGACTTCTCATGCCTCTGAATCAACAGGAAAAGAGGAAAGTTACTTTACTAACTAGGATGATTGATCTTAATTACCAAGGAGACTACCAATCATCTTAATTACAAAGTCGCTATAACACAACAGCAGTGAAGAACAGTATTTCTGGAATGCAGGACAACCCTTAGGGTATATCTTAGTACTATCAAGCCCTGTGATTAAAGTCAATGGAAAACTACAACAATTCAATTAAGGCAGGACTGATAATGGCCTACACCCTTCAGGGTGTCAGCTTGCATTACTCCACTAGGCAAATGACCGTGACTAGCTGAAGTTCATGCTGAGGGCAAAGGCATCATGGTAGCAGGGAGGAAACACTTATTAATACTATTCATGTGGCTGAAACCACATGCCCATTTGCAGAAAGTAAGATTTTAATAGTTATGAGTGCTTATATTTTGTTCGTTGTAAGTTTGCGTGTGTGTGTACAGCTAGTATTTTTATTCATTCCTTCTTTTATTCCTTATCATATAGCAAAAGATGAATTTTAGCATTAAATCTGCATCATCATAAAGTTACATACATTTACAGTATATCAAGAAGAGTGAGCATCACCCAAAAAATTTCCATTCTGTTCTGGAGAAAGAGTTAGAACATTTCAGTTCTAGTCAGGACATTCAGTTATTTTAGATGGAAGAATGCTTTGGTTATTACCTTTACTTGAATATTAAATGTAAGTTAAACAATGTTTGTGGGTCTGAAGTTGACAATGGGTGGACTGTGATGAGTAGTTTTGTATGTTAATTTCCCTTACCTCTGTTCTCCACTTATTCAATCCAACACTAATCTAGGGATCCCTATTACAAAAGATTGGAAGAAAAAGAAAACCCAACAAGAACACTTTTCATACTCCCTTTCATAGAAGAATTAGTTTTACAAAAAGGTTATGTCCAATGCTGATTAATAATAGGTGCTTTATATATAGTGCCTTATGTAATCTTCACCATGCTCTCTGGTGATAAGTAATGGGAATACAGAGAATAAATTAACTAATTTGAAACACTTCAACTAATAGTGGGATCATAATCCCCAGAGATGCAATCCTAAATGCTCAAATTCCCAAAGACCAAAATCAATGAAAATCACAACCTCAAAGGATTAAAATCCTGAATGTTAAAATACTGATAGCCAAATTTTCAAACCATAATTCCTATTGAAAAAAAAATGATAAATAAGGGGGGAAACCTAATTCCGGGGAAGGGATTAGTGTGGTCTCAGTTATATGCAGTATAATAGTCACATTAGTCAATCCCAACCATGCACTGTTTATGCCCTTCACATGTACACCATACTTGGCTTCATAAAACGCCTTTTGTCAGAGAATAAAAAGAATTTGACAAGCTCAAGGACTTTTCTAACCCAGACACGTGCTTATATAGACATTCCTCCAGTATTGTAAAGCACATTAAATAATGAGCTCTTCTTGGTTAGGAATTTGGCTACTGAAATAGATAGACTTCTTACATTGACTGATAAATCTAACATAGAAAAACCAGTGCATGCTTCACATTGGATAATGGAGGGTACTTTGAAAACTGTCTCCCCATTTTTTTTAATGACAATCCATGCCCTTTACAGAATTTTTCTGCTTACTTATGCATTAATGACTGGAAAAACCAAAGTAATATATATAAGCTTATTTCAAGATTTGATATACTTTGAAAAGAAAATGGATTTCAACTGAATCCTCAAACCATGATGACAGATTTGAAATTAGGTATGATCAAGTCTTCTAAACGTGCATTTCAAGCATTTACCAATAGAGTTTGCTTTCTCTGTTCAGCCCAATGTATTGTCAGAAAATTGAAATGAGTAGATTTTCTACGTCAACTGACAATAAAAAATAATTCTTTTTTTTTTTTTTTTGCCAGGCAAAGTTAGACAGTGAGAGAGAGAGAGACAGAGAAAGAGTTATAGACAGTGAGAGAGAGACAGAGAAAGGTCTTCCTTCCATTGGTTCACTCCCCTAATGGCCGCTACGGCCAGCGCTGTGCCAATCTGAAGTCAGGAACCGGGTACTTCCTCCCGGTCTCCCATGCGGAAGCAGGGACCCAAGCACTTGGGCCATCCTCTTCTGCCCTCCCGGGCCACAGCAGAGAGCTGGACTGGAAGAGGAGCAACTGGGACTAGTACCCAGTGCCCCAACCGGGACTAGAACCTGGGGTGCTGGCGCCGCAGGCGGAGGATTAGCCAAGTGAGCCACGGCGCCGGCCCAAAAAAATAATTCTTAAAAATGAATCATTTGTCTGTATTGGCATTCCTTCCAGCTGATGAAATTCCTGGAGATTTTGATGAATTAAAGCTGAATGTGCCTGAAGAAGCCAGGAAAGTTACTGACGGGTTTGAAAATAACTGTGTCCACAGAGGATAAGAAGACACTTATGCAATGTTGTAGCTATGCCATCACCATAATTCTTTCTCCAAATTTGTGGACTGTATATAAATGCATGTATCAAAACAACATAGAAGCGTGGCACAGAGGATGGGAAAAAATCTCATGGCGAATGCACATGTTGGTTTTTATTGAATCACAGAAGTTCCAAAAAGAGTAGCACTACACAGACAATGAATGTGAATATGTGTGAGACTAGCCACCCACTGAAAGAAAAAAGGCAGCTACTCATCATGAGCATGACTCCACAGTACACTTCCAGATCCTAAAATTCGGCCAGCTCTCAAGGACTCTCGTGGCAAAATGGTCCATAATCTACCCTGTGATGTGCTTCTTTTAATATGCCAAATTTTCTTTTAGTTTTTTTCCTTTTGGGTTTTTAGGGATTTTCCCCACTGTTTTAAATTGTCAGTATTATTTCTTTTTTTTGACAGGCAGAGTGGACAGTGAGAGAGAGAGAGACAGAGAAAAAGGTCTTCCTTTTGCCGTTGGTTCACCCTCCAATGGCCGCCGCGGCTGGCGTGCTGCAGCCGGCGCATCGCACTGATCTGAAGGCAGGAGCCAGGTGCTTCTCCTCATCTCCCATGCGGGTGCAGGGCCCAAGAACTTGGGCCATCCTCCACTGCACTCCCGGACCACAACAGAGAGCTGGCCTGGAAGAGGGGCAACCGGAACAGAATCCGGCACCCTGACCGGGACTAGAACCCGGTGTGCCGGCGCTGCAAGGCGGAGGATTAGCCTATGGAGCCACGGCGCCGGCCAGTATTATTTTTTAAAATTTCCCTGCTACTCCATTTCAAATCTAGCTTCCTGCTAATGCATCTCGGGAAGCAGTAGATGATGGCTCAAGTACCTGAGTTTCTGTCACTATATGGGAGACCAGAAGGGAGTTCCTGGCTCCTTGGATTCAGTCTGACCAAGCCCTGGTTGTGAGTTGCAAGGATTTAAATAATTAGCTAGTAGACCAGCAGATAGAGATTCTCTCTCTCTGACATTCTACTTTTCAAGTAAATGAAAACAAACAGATAAACAATACACTTACATATATATTTTTCAACTTTACGTCATTTCCAATACCGGCAGTGTAAATTGTGTGGAGACGTTCAGAGTTTTGTTTTTTTGTTTTTTGTTTTTTGTTTTTTTTTATTTCTTTTATTTACTTGAAAGAGTTACAGAGAGAGGTAAAGACGGAGAGAGAGGTCTTCCATCCACTGGTTCACTCCCCAGATGGCTGCATCGGCCAGAGCTGTACCAATCCGAAGCCAGGAGACAGGAGCTTCCTCTGGGTCTCCCATATGCGTTCAGGAGCCCAAAGACGTGGGCCATCTTCCACTGCCTTCCCAGGCCATAGCAGAGAGCTGGATTAGAAGTAGAGCATCCAAGACTCGAACAGACACCCATATGGGATGCTGGTGCTTCAGGCAGGGCTTTAACCCACTGCACCACAGTGCCTGCCCCAAATTTCAGAGTTTTAATTCATTTTCTGAAAATTTGGTATGATTGGGGCCAGCATTGTGGTGCAGCAGGTTAACACCCTGGCCTGAAGTGCAGGTATCCCATATGGGCACCAGTTAGAGACCCAGCTGCTCCACTTCCGATCCAGCTCTCTGCTATGGCTTGGGAGAGCAGTAGAGGATGGCCCAACTCCTTGGGCCCCTGCGTCCATGTGGGAGACCCGGAAGCAGCTCCTGGCTCCTAGCTTCGGACCAGTGCAGCTCTGGCCGTTGTGGCCAGCTGGGGAGTGAACCATTGGATGGAAGACTTCTTTCTCTCTCTGCCTCTCCTCTCTCTGTGTAACATGGATTTTCAAATAAATAAATAAATCTTTAAAAAAAATTTTGGTATGATGGAAATGCATCACCATAATCTTCACTTCATGGGTAGGTATGATGCATGTATGTAAACACATGACAACTTCCTCAACACATGAAGAGATGTCCTTTTGGGATATATGCATTTGAAAAACAAAGTTTCTTGAGATCTCAGCTTTTTGGGTGACTGTATATAGGTGATGACTTTTTCCTCTATCTTGTCAAAAGACTGAGATTGTCCATTTTCATGGTATTTCAGCTGATCACAGTTATAAAGCTGAATGCACGCAATTACTGACCATAGAGAAAGCATTTATACATTTCATTCTTTAGCCTGTTTATGAATACAGCTCATCTCATAACCGTTATCCCTGTGTGAATGTAACTCATATATATGAGTGTTTATGCTCTAAAAATACTTACATGATTATTGCCTTCAAACTGCTTTGTCATGTTTTTCCATGTCTCTGAAATAAATCCCCTTTCCAAAATGTAAATAAATGTCAGATAAATAATTTTTTTCAGAATTATATTTTGGAGATTTTGATCTTTCAAGACTTTAGAGATTTTTGATCTCTTGAGATTTCAACATTCAGGATTATGGTGTTGGGATTGTGTCTTTCAGGATTGTGGCCCAAGATCTCCAACTAATATTCTCAAAGTCAGGATTTAAACTTAATCTATCTGACTCCAAAACCCAACCTTTTTCACTTCTCCACTAGAACGGCAAGTTCTCTAAATACTCAGCCACAGTTCTATGAAACTGCTTCACCTTCATTCCAGCTTCCTTTCTTACATTCTTTTACCTTATTTACAATAAAGAAGATAGTTTTCTGCACCATCATTTTTAATAACCTGAGGAAGATTGTAATTTACTTTATATTTGAACACTTGTAGAAGGGAAACCTGAGTATTTTAAATAATTAAAGTATTAGAAACCACAGCCCAGCCTTTCTCCCATGCCTCAGTTGCAGAGCTGAACAACACTCAACTGCACTGAGCCTCAGTTTGATAATAATAAAGAGTTAAGAATTTTAAATTTTTTCTAAATTTGTAACTAGATTTTTGTGAGACTGCTTTGAGATAGCATAAAGGAAGCTAGCACGTAAATTTAAGAATGAATTTCCATCTTTGTCTTTTCTAGTGATGTACCCTAGACTCTCTAATGGTAGTTCTCTATCTTGCTCACCTTTGTAGAACCTGTAACAAGTGACCTTGTGCAAAACAGTACCTAATATATGTGGGCTGACCTGGGGAACTCAGAAATCCTAGATCAATCTCAGCTTAAAAACCCCATTAATGTAATGGTCATGCCTATTTTTTTTTTTTAAATTGCTGCATCTACGATACCTAATGTTAGCTTAGGATACAGTAAAACTGAATGATAATTGAAATTGAATGATGAGATAATTAATCACTGGATTAACTTCCAAGACTTTTCATGGATATTGAGAAAATAAATCCTTTTGTCTCCTTGCTCCCCATTGCATCCCCAAACCATTCAGATGTTAATGTCCATCATTATTCCTTGCATGGTCAGGGAATGCCCAGCCCATGGGCCATATAAGGTCCATGAAATAATTTGTTCTGACCCTGCCAAGGCAACTGCAGGCAAAACTCACGATTCAATAAATCTACAGCAGGCTAATTTTCAAGTTGATAATGTGGTATGGCCTGTGGATGATGTTATAAATATCCAAATGGCCCTTGGCAGAAAAGGGGTCCCTGCCCCAATGCACATGAAGATGGCTTGCTGAGAAAAAGATAAACATTTGGAACACTGTCTTGTCCATTAAGTGCCTATAACAAAAGCCCCTATATATTTGCAAAATGAATGGGGAAAAAGCCCTTAAAAGTTTAAGTCTCAATATCTCTGCCTGCCAAATTAAGCTTTAGTGGAGAATATTCAAAAAGGTCTAAAATAGCAAAAGTAAATGGCAAAGCAGAGACTTTTCTAGTAATATTGTTGTTAGAGGTATCCAGGACTTAGATATTTTGCCTTAGATATTTGTAGCATAGTATCTGCTTTCCCCTGCTCTTTTTTGATGCCTTCCACCTTATAGGTTATTCTCTCTGGAGCAGGGAGGTTGAGATGGAGCTAGTCCCTGCATGGCAGCCATGGTATACTCACTAGAGAATGTTGCTGCTAATCCATCTACTCTGGCCAAGATGGGGTGAAAATTCTTGTAAACATGACCATACGGTTTTTGAAAGAAAAGAAAGAGGCAGGAAGGAAGGAAAGAAGGAAGGAGGGGAGGGAGGGAGAAGAGGCTGGGAAGGAAGGAGAGAGGGAGGAACAGGTTTGGGGGAGAGAGAAAGAGGGAGAGAGAAAATGAATTGTTCATCAAAATACTCAAGAGTTACGCTTTAATGATAAACCACCAATTTGGAAAAGAATGAAGACAGAAATAATTAAGACTTGCATTATACAGATTTGAAGTGGCTTTCTTTCCTATATTTATTTATTTATTTATTTGAGAGAAGGAGACGCAGAGAGAGAGAGAGAAATGTCTTCCATCCACTGGTTCATTCCCCAATTGACCACAATGGCCGGAGACGAGCCTATCCAAAGCCAGGAATCAGGAGCTTCTTCCGGGTTTCCCATGTGGGTACAGGGGTCTGAGGACCTGGGCCATCTTTCACTGCTTTCCCACGCCATAGCAGAGAGCTGGATGGGAAGTGGAGCAGCTGGGACTTGAACCAGTGTCCATATAGGATGCCGGTACTACAGGCGGAGGCTTTACCCACTAAGCCACAGCGCCAACCCCTCCTATATGTCTTAATAAAAATTTCCCATAACTGTTGGAACAGTTGGAATAGATCCTGCTCCCTGCCAATAATCACCTGCTGAGCCACAGAGCTCTACTGCCAAGTACTTTTGGAGAACCACGTATTGTTGAGAAGTTAGGCCTAGGGTGAGATGATTTGCCTCATGGGTCACGGATCCAGACTGTTGAGACCCTACTGGAAACACAGGGGATCAGATATTCACCTTTCACATAGGAGAACCTCCACATGTTGTGCTAGGAGAAGTTTTACTACTCAGTCTCTATGTTTGCCAAACAGAAGCTATGAAGTCTTCTTGTGCTAACACCCATGTGAGACAGCTTCTGTGGAACAAAGATTTTCAAATACTCTAAATTGTTTTCCCTGATGGCTGAAGCAGCCAAGGTGAGAAGTCGCATCTTCTGACTTAAATTAAATCATCACTAGAAGCTACAATGCTTGGAGCAGGGACTCTAGCAAGGATGACCACTCACAGTGGTCCATGACGATGACTCCCTCCCTCTGAACTTGAGTTTCCCTAGCTATACAAAGAGATTGGTGCAGCCATGTGAACTGAAATATCATTTTTGTGTGACAGGTATAATGCTGGAAAAGCCTGTTAATTATTTATTTCACAACACATTTACTTTAGGAGTGCAGTAGGTAGCGATGGAGTTAGAGTATGGGTCTATTCCTCTGTATAACTCCAGGGGGCAGCAGCTTCTTGGACACAGAAAGGTCAATCAGGCATAAACGGCATCAGGGGAATTGTGTCTCTTTAGCCCTGAGGTAAGGAGACTGATCCACCCAAATGAACTTTTCTAAAGAAGCATAAAACCCTCAGAAATCATGTCCAAATTATAAAGAAATTACAGCTCCTGGGAGATCCTAAGAATATGAAAATCATTGGTGCAATGATAATATTTCTCCTGAAGGTTTTTCCTTAGATTTTCCCAGATGGGTTTTCAGTGACAGCAGGTTTATTTTTAACAAATGCACATAAATGACATCCTTTTCTTGATGACAGGAACTTTTTTAACTATTTATTTTATTTATTTGAAAGACAGAGCTACAGAGAGAGGCAGAGAGGGAGAGGTCTTCCTTTCGCTGATTCACTCCCCAGATGGCCGCTATGTCTGGAGCTGCGTCGATCCGAAGCCAGGAGCCAGGATCCTCTTCTGGGTCATGCGGGTTCAGGGACCCAAGGTCCTGGGCCATCTTCCACTGCTATCCCAGGCCATAGCAGAGAGCTGGATCAGAAGAAGAGCAGCCAGGACTAGAACCGGTGCCCATGTGGGATGCCAGTGCTTCAGGCTAGGGCTTTAACCTGCTGTGCCACAGCGCAGGCCCATGACAAGAACTTTTTATTTTTCCAAAATGTGTTTGGCCAGCCCCAAAATCAGAGACACAAGACTGGCAGGTCTGATGTTACACAACACACAAGCTACAGAGCGACAGAGGAAAGTGCCCCAGAGTTCTGGTTCCTCTTTGTTCAAGAAGGCTGTGTTGCATCAGCACTCAGGGGTGTCTTACCTAGCAGAAAACCAGCATCTTCACTCTAGTTTCCCATTTTCATTGGAAAGATGGAAAGAATTTAACTTAATAGTAAAAAACTCAGCTTCTGTTTTTTGCCCTTTCTCTGAGGCTTTAAGCCCAGTAGCAACCCTTGCAATTCTTGCAGTTAGGAAGTTGAGGTTTCTGGAGGGATGAATATGCATGGCACACATAATCTCCAATTTATTAGCCTGCTTCACTGGTCATTATTGAGATTTGATTGTAATGGTGAGTGGCGTTAACATGCCCTCCACATCTCCCTAACAACATTTATGGTCAGTAATAATATTAGTTCAGTCCTCACATGGCGCTCTGCAGAGTGAATCTGCTAGAGTTCATCTTGCCTCATTACTTCTAACAGACCCCCTGTAGTCAGGTCACACTCCAGTGGCATGCCAGACAGAAAGACGACGTCTTTTAAATATGCTCTCTGGCTACTTCATTGGAAATGCTAGCCTTTTCATTAGGGCAGAGCTAGTGCTGCTTCTCCGGGTGCGCATAGTATAGTCAGATGTCACGAGAATATAGGGGAGGGGACATGAATAAGTCCATGGAATCCTCCTTGAATTTGCTCCTTCAGCCCAGGCTGACATTGTTGGCTCCCATTCAGATGCTTGTACATTGGCATCACACCCATTCCCCTTGCTTCTCAAGTAGCTGAGAAGTGACTGCTCTGTACAGCCATGGCATTGCAGCTGCCTAGAATCTGACTTCCAAAGAAATGCACAGCTAATGCCTAGCTGGTCTAGTGGTGCAAATGCTTAGCTCCTTTGCTTTAAGGTTGAACATACTCTAAGGTGTAATTTAATGTACAAAGCTCCCTGCAAGAACCAAGCTGTGGTTGGGGTTTCACTTGAAATCACACCCTTGCTTGGCTTCCTCTCATTTGCTTTCTTGTTTCTCACAACCCCTCACTGGTCTCTCCAGGGAATCCTGTCTTGACAAATCACTTGCTGGGAATGTTTGGCTCAAGGTTTGCTTTTGGGAGAACATGATCTCAGCTGCATTAGGCAGGCTCCTGCATCTCCAGCTGTGTGTAAGCCTCGTAACCACTCTGCTCCTAACTCTGCTCCACTCTCATGAGAACATAGGCGGGCAGCACAAGCCATGCATCGTCCCCAAACACCTGTCTCCCTTCTCCACCACCACTCAAGACCCAAGGTCCTCCAGAAGCTTGGCCCTTCTGTTCAAAGCAGTCTCAAGGGAA
Source organism: Oryctolagus cuniculus (assembly GCF_051225735.1). Lineage (NCBI taxonomy): Eukaryota > Metazoa > Chordata > Mammalia > Lagomorpha > Leporidae > Oryctolagus > Oryctolagus cuniculus. The sequence continues at coordinate 36,553,243 of NC_142877.1, forward strand.
CCAACACATTTGTAACTGAACTCCAGCACCATTCATGTTCTTAATCCCATCTTGTCTTCTCACCATTACAAGTACAGATTAGTGGATCCATTTTATAGTGAAGGAAACTGAAGTTCAGAAAGGTTATACAAACTAAGTGAATTCCCACACCCAAAAGATATAAGTCATCTGACCCAGGCTTTCAACTTCAAGTCCAATAAATTCTTCACATTCTTTACCATGATGGCCCCATTGGCAGCCAGGCCATGATGTTCCCAATTAACAATAAATCATGCTTCGATGAAGTCACACTGTGTTTGTGACAAGACAGAGTCAAAGTGACTCCACAGAGACTTTATTTTCAGGGATCATTTCTATAGTTTGTTACTAGAGACGTTTCTCTAATCATGTAGAGCAAGGGAAACCACGAGGAGGAGGGCGTGCCTCAAAGTGTCCTTTGTTGCTGCTGCCATTTGCCATCCATGGTCAATCTCTTCTTCGTGGAGAGAAAGAGCCGGAGGACACAGTCTGAGTGGGAAAGCCACTTGGAAATCACAACAGCAATTAAACAGTCAGTCCCTCTTCTGTGTAAGGTGAGTAACTCCTGTTGTTTACCAGTGAGGACTCCAGCTTTACTTGAACCATCCTGCCTCCTAGATAAGAAGTTCTCTAATTTCTCAGTGGCCTCTACTCTCCAAGTGACCCCCTGCATTCTCAATTTCACCTTAGTTTCATCAAAAGCCCCAATTATTTTTTGTTGTTGTCTCAATCATTTTTATTTGATTTAATTGGTAAATAAATACAGAAGAACTGTCATGAAACCACTGACAATGTATTAAACTTTAAATAATTTATTTCAGGGCCAGCATTGTGGCATAGTGAGCTAGGTCTCCGCCTGCAGTGCCGGCATCCCATATGAGCGCCGGTTCAAGTTCCAGCTGCTCCACTTCAGATCTAGCTCTCTGCTACGGACTGGGAAAGCAGTGGAAGATGGCCCAAGTGTTTAGGACTTTGCACCCATCTGAGAGACCCTGAAGAAGCTCCTGCCTCTTGGCTTCAGCCTAGCCCAGCCCTGGCCATTGCAGCCACTTGGGGAGTTAACCAACAGATGGAAGACCTTTCTCTCTGTCTCTCTGTCTCTCTCTCTCTTTGTCTGTCTGTAAATCTAAATCTCAAATAAATAAATGCAATCTTTTAAAAAATAATTTATTTCAATTTCATTCATTAATTGTATTTCTTAGAATGGGAATATATACATTATTCACTGATAAATGTTTAATGCTTTAAATGTACAATAATCTTATTTGCTGGAACTTGAAATTATTTCAGTTAAATGGGGAAAAATGTATTTTAAAAATGCCTTCTTCTGCTCCTACAATTCAAAGTAACATTTTTAAAAAAACCAGAACCTTTAACCAAAAATCCAAAACTGCAGTCCTGTAAGTAAAACAAAATGGTCACAATTAATTATTTTGATTATTAGCGCTGAAAAAAATATAGTACCTTCTAAAATACTGTAGATTAGTAACTGGTCCAATTTTTCCTTCCAAGCACACAAAGCAAAGCTCAAATTCTATCAGAAGTCCTCCCCCACAACCCTCCCTAACAAATCTTCCCAAGCTTCCAATGAATTCTACTCTTGTTTTCTGCAAGAAGCTAAATAAATCAAATTATGTTGCCATCAGGTGCGTTCCTGATAGTTTCATCATCCAAATTTCATGACCCATTAAGCCATTTCCCAAAATGATTTCTTTTAAGAACAAATATGCCCTTGCCTTGCACTATGTTTCACAAAATGTTATGCTCTGCTCTGTTCATGGGAAAAAGCACATGTCCTGATAAAAAGAAAGACGTGCTGCAATTAAACTGCAACAGACTGCTTTTATGTTAGTCCTGGGCAATGCACGAATCCAGAACACCAACTTCTTGTGCTTTGTTTATCATTTCACATGTTCCAAGGGAGGTGACCATTTGTCCTGACTCCGGTTGTGTTGGTTGGCATGGGATGAGTAATGCTTTGCTTGTGCTTCAGTAATAAAACTTAATGACTTTCCTTGTGAGTATCTTCATTTCTTTATTCACATAAAGCAGTTGGTGTAGCTCTGCAAGAAAACATGGAGATGTGTTTATTTCTCCATAAGTATTTGCTTCATTAACATCAAAGTTATACCCTAGAGCTCTATTCTTGTACATTTCTGCCTTCAAAATATTTCATTTCAATGTCAAGTTATTGATGGCAATTCAGTAGAACACAGCTAGTAGTAACATTGAACATAAAGTAAATGAAGTGGTGACTGAGTTTTCAGACATAGGCAAAGCCACTAGGTCCCAACTTCCACCTGACCTAAAAGGATTGTGCAAGGCACCATGCATCCCAAGGCCAGTAATATTTAAGTGTGTAATCTTAGAATTGATGAAATCTATGAGTGTGGTTGCCATGAGGTCTCATTTTGAGTAGAATTTTTCATTGTACTCCTTTGCAAGTAGAAAGTTGAACAGAGTTTTCAAGGAAGCAGAAATTAAAAACACTGTTATCTTTCTTTCATCTGAATAAAATATGTGGGAAAAGAAAAAGTACACCTCATAGAGACTAAATATTCCTAGAATCCATACTCAAGAAGTAACATAATGCTTTCTACTGCTTTCTAAATGCATTTTAAGTTATATTGCCTGATTTTTTAAAAATTCTCCATATAAGTGATTTAATTCAAGTATTCTGTGTACAGTCATTCCTCAGTATCTTCAAGGGATTCACCATGGTACCTTATGTGGATAGCAAACTATAGTTGCTCAAATCCCTTATATAATATGACATGCATTTGCATATAATCTATGCACCTCTTCTCATACTTTCAATCATCTATTGGTTATTTCAATACCTAATGCAATGTAAATGCTATGGAAATAGTTATTTTATTGTTTAGGAAACATAAGTCAAAAAAACTGTACATGTTCAGTACAGACGAAAATTTTTTTCTGAATATCTTTGATCCATGGTTGCACTGGCCAATGCAGAACCCACAGACATGGAGGGCTGACTGCATAGACAAGGGAGCAGGAGAGATATTGCGTTAAATGGAAAAGACTTTTCTAGGACTCCAACCCATATTGGGAGTCAACTACTTATTAAACATTTTGCACACTCATCCCAATCCTAGTGACCCCCTCCTTTGGACACAACAGTGGATGGCTTACTCATTCCTTCCAATTTGTTGAACAGCACATATGTAGGAGCTATTGCTGCTCTACTGAGAAACCCTTGAATGGGCTGGTTACCATAATTCCCAGCTGTATGGACTGTTAATGCTTCAGAGTAACCTTCTCTTTCATTGACCTTGGGCAACAGAAGCCATTTCAGCGATTTCAGTAGGAAGGAAGGGGATGGGTGTGATAAATAGGTCTTTTCCCCATTCTCTGGGAATGGCCACAGCTAATGATTTCAGCTGTTGACATTAGGAGAGAGGCACTACTCAGCTGTCCTTTACCTGTAGGTGGACATTATGCCACGGTGGTCATTATGCTGTGGTGCAATTTATGTTCTAAATTCTCTATAAGATTAGGCTCAAAAGTAGACTCACATCCTCCCTTGACCTATCCCCTTGTCTTAAGCCAATGTCCTTATTCCCCATGTCTCCATCTCCCACAAGACCAGCCCCTACCCATTCCAATAAATTATCTGAAGAAGAATCTGCATTTCCAACTGTAGGATCAGAGGAACTTACACAGAAGGAAACTCTACCCCAAGCATTTTTTGCATTTTTTTTACTGAGTTTTTCCTCCCTCTCCTTCCATTTGTTGTTAGTTCTGCATCTTCCACCCACCCTACCCCTATGAAATAAAGGCATGAAGAGACAGAGACCTCTCAACCACTGCCTAGGAACAATTTCAGAGCACATAGCAAAGTCTTAAAGAAAAGCCACTTTTTAAGCCATTGACTGTCCTGATATTTGCTCAACCTTATGGTAATTGTAGGGATCCAGTTTAACATGACTGTGAGTATTTTGGTCATAGCCACCATCTTGCCCTAACAATCAACTCACACCTTATGAGATAAATGAAGTTATGAACATAACACACTGAGCTTGTCTTGCTTGGCAGAATGAACCCCAGGAATATCGTTCATGCAAAGCCTGGAATATTACTGCTGTGTGAGAAATTCTGGGTACCCTTAAATTAACCAAGGGCCATTTGTCTAGCTCATTACTAATATGAGCACATAGATCCCTCAATGTCCCATTGACATCTGAGACCATACACTTATCAGTAAATAAATTATACCCTTAGAAATCTTGAATTTGTCCTTTTTCAACTATCTCACAGCCCCTTCTACCTTTGGCAACTGGTTCTTATGGCCTGATTTTTTCCAAAACAGTTAAGTATCACCATCAAATGTGGCCCTAGCACTCTGGCCTCAGGATAAGTCCTTAAGGCATTCGGATCTGGCTAAAAAGCCCTTAAGAGTTTCTCAGGCATGGCAAGCCAAGACACTCTGGCAAAAAAAAAAATGACCTAATGAAAGATCTCTGTGAATGAGATCCCAGTGGAAAAAACGGGCCATCAAAGAAGGAGGTACCTTTCTCTGAAGGGAGGAAAGAACTTCCACTTTGATTATGGCCTTATCTAAATAAGGTTGGAGTTTGTGAACTCAAGAGGCTTCCATAGCCTTGGCAGCTCATGACAAGAGCCTCGGGTGATTGCTGACATCATAAATAAGAGTGTCAATTATTAAATCAACAAGGGAGTCACTGTGCACATACTCCCCATGTAGGATCTCTGTGTTTAATGTGTTGAACTGTATGAATTAATGGTAAAACTAGTACTCAAACAGTACTTTATACTTTGTGAATCCGTGTGGGTGCAAATTGTTGAAATCTTTACTTAGTATATATCAAGTTGATCTTCTGTATATAAAGATAATTGAAAAAGAATCTTGAGGTGAATGGGATGGGAGAGGGAGTGGGAGATGGGATGGTTGCAGGTGGGAGGAAGGTCATGGGGGGAAAAGCTGCTATAATCCAAAAGTTGTACTTTTGAAATTTATATTTATTAAATAAAAGTTTTTAAAAAAAAAAGTTCCTTTGGCTCCTATCACTTTTATATCTACTGACCTTGCTCTTAAACCAGCTGCACTTAGACTGGCAGATTTATCTGGGCACAACTCAATTCCCACTACAACTCCTTCCCATCCCACTGTGCTTATTTTTCCTGAGTTCTTTCTTTTTACACTCATCTGTGGGATTTTTGGTTGCTTCTTCTTTGGACAGTTCTTCTGAAAATAAAGCACCCAAAGGATTTGAATCAAAATGTCTTTGTGGTGGGAAAAAAAAAAGAAAGAAATATCCTTTTGAGTCAGAGACATGGAATTCCTTGGAGGAATTTGTCAAAGTTGTACTTTCTTATGCCCTCCTTCAATACTTTATTTCCATCACAAAATAGTGTTTTGCTGTTGTTATTTTTGCTGGTGGCTGAATTATCATTGTATCACAGGCATTCAATAGATAGATGTTCAGCTCCAGTTACTCTACATTTAATCCCATAAGAATTTTCACTCTAACTTCTATTCTGTTCCTTCAACATGGTTTATATTGTGTTTTCATGTTTTTCTCATATTCAGTCCCTGATTTGTAGCTCCCAAATTCTTTTAGGAGATTTGTATAATATATACATTTTTTTTTGTTATGGAAGGTCTTTATTTCACCTTCAATCATAAATGAGAGCTTTGCAGAGTACGGTATTCTTGGCTGGCATTTTTTTCTCTTTTTTATTCTTTTTTATTATTTAGTAAATATAAATTTACAAAGTACAGTTTATGGATTACATTGGCTTCCCCCCCCCCCATAATTTCCCTCCCACTCACACCCCTCCCAACTCCCGTTCCCTCTCCCATTCCATTCACATCAAGATTCATTTTCAATTATCTTTATATACAGAAGATTGATTCAGTATATATTAAGTAAAGATTCCATCAGTTTGCACCCACACAGAAACACAAAGTATAAAAATACTGTTTCAGTACTAGTTATAGCATTACTTCACATTGGACAACACATTAAGGACAGATTTCACATGAGAAGTAAGTACACAGTGACTCCTGCTGTTGACTTAACAATCTGAAACTCTTGTTTATGGCATCAGTAATCTCCCTAGGCTCTAGTCATGAGTTTCCAAGGCTATGGAAGCCTCTTGAGTTCGCCGACTTTGATCCTATTCCGACAGGGTCATAGTCAAAGTGGAAGTTCTCTCCTCCCTTCAGAGAAAGGTACCTCCTTCTTTGATGGCCATGTTCTTTCCACTGGGCTTTCACTCGCAGAGATCTTCCATTTAGGTGTTTTTTTTTTTTCCCAGAGTGTCTTGGCTTTCCATGCCTGAGAAACTCTTAAGGGCTTTTTAGCCAGATCCGAATGCTTTAAGGGCTGATTCTGAGGCCAGAGTGCTATTTAGGACATCCACCATTCTATGAGTCTTCTGTGTATCCCACTTCCCATGTTGGATGGTTCTCTCCCTTTTTGATTCTATCAGTTAGTATTAGCAGACACTAGTCTTGTTTGTGTGATCCCTTTGACTCTTAGACCTATAAGTGTGATCAACTGTGAACTGAAGTTGATCACTTGGACTAGTGAGATGTTATTGGTACATGCCACCTTGATAGGATTGTATTGGAATCCCCTGGCACGTTTCTAACTCCACCATTTGGGGCAAGTCCGATTGAGCATGTCTCAAATTGTACATCTCCTCCTTCTCTTATTCCCACTCCTATAGTCACTTTTCAGTTAAATTTAAACACCTAAGAATAAATGTGTGTTGATTACAGAGTTCAACCAATAGTACTAGAACAAAAAATACTAAAATGGATAAAGTATTACATTGTACATCAACAGTCAGGACAAGAGCTGATCAAGTCACTGTTTCTCATAGTGTCCATTTCACTTCAACATGTTTCCCCTTTGGTGCTCAGTTAGTTGTCGCCGATCAGGGAGAACATATGATATCTGTGAAAATCTGAGGGGGGGGGGCGAGAGAACTCACTGAGAACACAAACTCGGTAACCTTGGCAACCTGGTGAGAGACTGCGGAGAAATTTGAGACCACACTGAGGGCTGCATAAACTCTTTGTGTGGTCCCAGGGGTAGAGCAGACGAATACCCACAGGGACCAGATTTCATACATCAACTACCCTCAATTCCACTCAGCTGGGTGGAATTACTTCCCAACTGAGTAAAAAAAAATAGAGAGAGAGAGAGTGAGAGAACAATCTGGGTGAGTCACCTTTGGCACACCCTTAACCCTGAAGAACCAAACAGAGCTCTCTGGCCACACCCATCACAGCCTCTAAGGATCCATCAAAAGCAGACAGTGCACTTAATCTAGAGTCATAGTATAACAAGAAAAAGCACCACAGCAAAGAAACCAAAAAATATCTCCACAATGCCAAACAAATGCAGAAACCTAGGTAACAAGAACAAGGAAGGCACTATGATGCCCCCAAATGAAAAAGACACCCCAATTCAAGATTATGAAGATGATGAGATAGAAGAAATGCAAGAGGTGGATCTCAAAAAATTGATAAGAACATTAAGAAGTTCTCAAAAACAAATTCTTGAACTACAGAAATCCTTAATGGACCATATAGAAAATCTCTCTCGTGAAAATGAAATATTAAGGAGGAATCAAAATGAAATGAAACAATGAGTAGAACATGAAACTGTGATAGTGACGAGAAATCATAATGAAATGAAGAATTCAATAGATCAAATGACAAACACAATAGAGAGCTTTAAAAACAGATTGGGTGAAGCAGAGAGAGAATATCGGACTTAGAAGACAGAGAACAGGAAAGTATACAGTCAAACCAAAGAAAAGAAGAGGAAATTAGAAATCTAAAACATATTGTCGGGAATCTGCAGGATACTATTAAAAAACCCAACATTTGGGTTCTAGGAGTTCCTGAAGGCATGGAGAGGGAGAAAGGATTAGAAGGCCTTTTTAGTGAGATACTAGCAGAAAATTTCCCAGGTTTGCAGAAGGACAGAGACATCCTAGTACAGCAAGCTCATAGAACTCCTAATAAACACGACCAAAAGAGATCCTCACCACGACATGTTGTAATTAAACTCACCGCAGTGAAACATAAAGAAAAGATCCTAAAATGTGCAAGAGAGAAACGTCAGATTACTCTCAGAGGAACTCCAATCAGACTCACAGCTGACTTCTCATCAGAAACCCTACAAGCTAGGAGGGAATGGCGAGATATAGCACAGGTACTAAGAGAAAAAATGCCAGCCCAGAATATTATATCCTGCAAAGCTCTCATTTGTGAATGAAGGTGAAATAAAGACCTTTCACGGCAAACAGAAATGATTCTTTATTTAGGGGACCCAAAGAACTCTACTAAGAGACTATTGGAACCCATATAATAGTTTGGCAAAGTAGCAGGATATAAAATCAATGCACAAAAATCAACAGTCTTTGTATACAAAGGCAATGCCACAGCTAAGGAAGAACTTCTAAGATCAATCCCATTCACAATAGCTACAAAAACAATCAAATACCTTGGAATAAACTTAACCAAGGACGTTCAAGATCTCTACAATGAAAATTACAAAATCTTAAAGAAAGAAATAGAAGAGGATACCAAAAAATGGAAAAATCTTCCATGCTCATGGATTGGAAGAATCAATATCATCAAAATGTCCATTCTCCCAAAAGCAATTTATAGATTCAATGCAATACCAATCAAGATACCGAAGACCTTCTTCTCAGATCTGGAAAAAATGATGCTGAAATTCATATGGAGACACAGGAGACCTTGAATAGCTAAAGCAATCTTGTACAACAAAAACGAAGCTGGAGGCATCACAATACCAGATTTCAGGACATACTACAGGGCAGTTGTTATCAAAACAGCATGGTACAGAAAGAGATGGATAGACCAATGGAACAGAATTGAAACACCAGAAATCAATCCAAACATCTACAGCCAACTTACATTTGATCAAGGATCCAAAACCAATCCCTGGAGTAAGGACAGTCTATTCAATAAATGGTGCTGAGAAAATTGGATTTCCACATGCAGAAGCATGAAGCAAGACCCCTACCTTTCACCTTACACAAAAATTCACTCCACATGGATTAAAGACTTAAATCTACGACCCGACACCATCAAATTATTAGAGAGCATTGGAGAAACCCTGCAAGATGTAGGTACTGGAAAAGACTTCTTGGAAAAGACCCCAGAAGCACAGGCAGTCAAAGCTAAAATTAACATTTGGGATTGCATCAAATTGAGAAGTTTCTGTACTGCAAAAGATACAGTCAGGAAAGTGAAGAGGCAACCAACAGAATGGGAAAAAATATTTGCAAACTATGCAACATATAAAGGGTTGGTAACCAGAATCTACAAAGAAATCAAGAAACTCCACAGGATCAAAACAAACAACCCACTTAAGAGATGGGTCAAGGACCTCAATAGATATTTTTCAAAAGAGGAAATCCAAAGGGCCTACAGACACATGAAAAAATGTTCAAGATCACTAGCAATCAGGGAAATGCAAATCAAAACCACAATGAGGTTTCACCTCACCCTGGTTAGAATGGCTCACATTCAGATATCTACCAACAATAGATGCTGGAGAGGATGTGGGGAAAAAGGGACACTAACCCACTGTTGGTGGGAATGCAAACTGGTGAAGCCACTATGGAAGTCAGTCTGGAGATTCCTCAGAAACCTGAATAGAACCCTACCATACAACCCAGCCATCCCACTCCTTGGAATTTACCCAAAGGAAATGAAATTGGCAAACAAAAAAGCTGTCTGCACATTAATGTTTATTGCAGCTCAATTCACAATAGCTAAGACATAGAACCAACCCAAATGCCCATCAACAGTAGACTGGATAAAGAAATTATGGGACATGTACTCTATTGAATACTATACAGCAGTCAAAAACAATGAAACACGGTCATTTGCAATAAGATGGAGGAATCTGGAAAACATCATGCTGAGTGAATATATAAAAATATATAAAAAGTTCAAAAGAAATAAATTTTCTGAAACCCATTGTCTTTGGAATTCTTTTTGTTCCAACACGTCTTTCTTCCTGATTTTATAAAAGGTGCAGATTCTGTAAAAGGTAGGCTCTCTAACTCCTTCTGCTTCTCCAATATCCCAGATCTAGAAGGGAGACAGGGTGAATCAAGAGTGAAGGACTTTCTATAAAAGGCCACACAGTAAGAATTTGGGACTTTATTAGTCACATGATCTCACTTGCAACTAACAAATTCTGTGTTGTGGTGCAAAAGCAGCTATAGAAATTATGTAAGCAATAGATTGTGTTTGTGTTCCAATAGAATTTTACTTACAGGAGCTGGTGCTGTAGCATAGTCGGTTAAACTGCCACCTGCAATGCCAGCATCCCATATGGGCACTGGTTCATGTCATGGCTTCTCCACTTCCCATCCAGCTCTCTGTCAGTGTGCCTGCAAAAGCAGTGGAATATAGCTCAAGTACTTGGGCCCCTGTCACCAATGTGGGACTCCTAGAAGAGGCTCCTGGTGCCTGGCTTCAGCCTGGCCCAGCACTAACTGTTTCAGCCATCTAGGGAGTGAACCAATGGGTGAAAGATTCTCTCTCTCTCTCTCTCTCTCTCTCTCTCTCTTTAGCTCTGCCTTTCAAAATGAAAATTTTATTTATATAAACAGATGACAGCCTGGATTTGGCTCATGGGTCATAGTTTACTGACTCCTGAGTTAAAAGATGAGAGGATTTTGATATTCAGAAGTAAAAAAACCCTTGAGCTGCTGTAGTTATGAGTGGAAATTTTAGAGATGCAGGAATATATAGAAATATAAAAGAGAGGTCCTAGAATTTATTCATTAATTAAAACCTATTATTAAAGAGAATTTTCTAATTGAAGAGAAATAATTTCTCCTGTCTTATGTTTTCTCTTTTGTGGTCTGTTGGTATCTGATTCAAGTATTCTGTTTTAAGGAAAAGATTTGGTGCTTCCATAGTAAGATGAAAATGACTAATTAGGCTTGATATACTATTTTTTTCCAAAGACATCTGCAGTTTGACATAGACTAGCCTACTTTATGCTGAACAGAAGAAAAGAGGTAACAAGAGAGGAAGCCAGGGGAAGAGGAGGGAACCAACATCAGTTTGGCACTTACTGGATGCCAGGTCCTACCTAACACACCATTTCCTTATTCCTCTTAGTAACTGTGTAAGGCATAGGATGTGATTATGTCCATTTAAAAAATGTGGAAGCTGAGGCTTAGCATGATTGAACGACCTGACCAAGAAAACTTGTTGATAAAGGGAAGAGCTGAAACTCAGTCCTCACTCCTTCTTTCCTCAGAGTCTGTTCCATGCCCTTCCACAGCCATACTTTCTTTAACAGTGGCCCCAAAAGGGCCTGTAATTCAATGGCCTTGGGTAATCAATTACAATCTATTTTTGTTTAAAGAAAAGAAAACCTATGCACTTTGTATCCATTTATAGGAGCTTCACACAATTTTGCATGACATGAATGAGACCCTCTGCAAATCCTGCCAGGTCCCTATTCTCTAGGACTATACCACTCCTGTGACAGTGGCTCTGATAGTACACCCTGCACCACACGCCTCCAGTCCCTCAGATTCAGTGTATTATTCCTGGTGGCCTCACAGACCAAACTGGCCCTGCAGTCACACAGGGTGGAGAAGAGCAGGATGATCCAAGTATAAATCCTCTCTTAAGTTTTGCCTTTTGAAAGTTTTTTTTTTTATTTATTGTGCATTTCATTGTGCTAGACAATAGGCTTTATGCTTTAGATGTATATTTAGACTTGTTGTTATCCCAGTGTAGGAAGGGAGATTCTGTGGTTTATAACAGAGCCAAAAGGACTGGTCTTGCTGTATTCCTACCAAAGAAAAGACTGAAACCAGGGAAGCTTATTCTCTAGGGCATGTGTTCTTAGCCACCTACAAGTCTAGAAAGCCTTGAATAGACTCGTAGGTGAAGAGAGACAGTGTTCTCTGTGCCCTGCATAACAACTGTCAACCTCTGTGATGAGTATTTATACTTTGAAGCACCTGGTATGTGTGCTGTATACATTGTCATCATTAAAAATGTGAATGTAAATATTTATAAACAGCTGTTAAGGAAACTAAACTTCTGGGGAAGATTTTGAACTCAAATAGCTGTTTGGAGGTTTTCTTTTAAAAATGGAAATATGTAGTCTGACTCTAAATATAAACCTCCTTCCCACTGCAATTCTTGTCTTTTACAGCCCAGCTAAGGTCCTGCTAGAATTCAGCACTAGATTCCCAAGGAAAATATCTGCTCTCAAAACTTTTTGGCTGCAAACAGATACTACTTCTTACCTACTCCAGTGTAGGCTAAAGCAATAAAGACTTCAATGACAACAACTGGGAGAATGTTCAGGAACTGGAACACTTAAATACTGCTGTAGAGAGTGAAAAATGACAATAATATTAAACCTTTCACTTGCCCTAAGACTCATCAATTTCACTCCTGTATATGTACACGAGAGAAATGAAAACTTATAACAATCCCAAGCGATCCTTAAGAAGTGTCATTACAGCTCCTTCATAAGAACAACAAACCAGAAACAAAGCAAACGACTCACAGAGGATGAATGCATGTTCCCTGCTCAGATATGCAGCTACCTGAATGATCCTGAAAGACACCATTCCAAGAAAAAAAAGCCGCACAATACCATTTTCATTTTAAAATACAGTACTCTAGAAAATGCAAAGTAATTTAAAATGATGGAAAGCAAATCTGTCAGTGGTTTCCTTTGATGCATGAGACTGAGACAGAGACAGGAGAAAATTTGTCCAACTAATGGACAAGTGATGGGTGATGAGTTCCACCTACTTGTCAAAACTCATTGATCAGTATACTTTTTTTTTTTTTTTTTGGACAGGCAGAGTGGACAGTGAGAGAGAGAAACAGAGAGAAAGGTCTTCCTTTTTCCATTGGTTCACCCCACAAATGGCCACTACGGCTGGCGCACCATGCTGCTGATCCGAAGCCAGGAGCCAGGTGCTTCTCCTGGTCTCCCATGGGGTGCAGGGCCCAAGCACTTGGGCCATCCTCCACTGCCTTCCCGGGCCACAGCAGAGAGCTGGACTGGAAGAGGAGCAACCAGGACAGAATCCGGCACCCAGACCGGGACTAGAACCCCGGGGTGCCGGCGCCCCAGGCGGAGGATTAGCCTATTGAGCTGTGGTGCCGGCCTCAGTATACTTTTAAACTGCATTTTATTACACATAGTTATACCTCAATAAAACAGCACAACTTGGCCGGTGCCCTGCACCCCATGGGAGACCAGGATAAGTACCTGGCTCCTGGCTTCGGATCTGCACGGTGCACTGGCCGCAGCGCGCCGGCTGCTTTGGCCATTGGAGGGTGAACCAACGGCAAAGGAAGACCTTTCTCTCTCTCTCTCTCTCACTGTCCACTCTGCCTGTCAAAATAAATAAATAAATAAATAAATAAATAAATAAATAAAACAAACAGCACAACTAGAAGAAAAACAAAACCAGTGAATGCCCATCCATGAGAGGACTTAGGTAATTGCCCGGCCACCCAAGGCACAGGTTTTTAACTCATGTTCACTAACTGTGGAAAGTTTCTCAGCTGGCCCTCGTCCACTGCAGAGAAGGTCTCAGTTAGATCACTGATGCCTTGATGCCCTACTGCCCCACCTATTGGCTCTTTGAAAGAAGCACGTAGGGGTCGGTGCTATGGCGTAGTGGGAAAAGCCGCCACCTGCAGTGCCGGCAGCCCATATGGGTGCTGATTGGCCCAAGTGCTTCGGTCCCTGCACCCACATGGGAGACCCAGAGGAAGCTTCTGGCTGCTGGCTTCAGATCGGCTCAGCTCCAACTGTTGTGGCCAACTGGGGAATGAACCAGCAGATGGAAGACTTCTGTCTCTTTGTGCCTCTCTCTAACTCTGCCTTTTAAATAAATGAATAAAATCTTAAAAAAAAAAAAAAAAAGGAAGCCGGCAAGAAAGGTAATCTTTATGAACTTCCAAATTCCAAAAAGCAGCAAGAATAGAAACAATCTGTCTTATTGTTCCTATATTTAGATTCTTGAAACGTAAGTCTGAGAAATTGTTGTGAAACTCCAACCAAGGTGCATATTTTCAGTGTCCTCAATTTTTTGTGGTTCAGGCTACATCTGAGAATTTCCCCTAAGGCTGGGAGGAGGTGAAGGGGTGTGCCATCCCCATGAGGTGTATCTTGGGCATTTTCAGTGGGAGCTCGCCCCCTCCAGGGTTCTTCCTGCCTTCTCCCTAGGGAAGTATGTGGGGCACCCAGGGGCAAGGACAGAAGAAAGGCCAAAATCCTCAGCCTGGAAAATGGAAATCCCTCTACTGGTGCTGATGTGGTTCTCTGGAGTCAGTAATCTTCCAACCCACTTAATGGATTTAGAGACCCATGCGCCTGATTTTCATAATACTATTTTTTTAAAAAACCTGGTTGTTTTGGAAAATTAATTGCCTTCCTATTTTTTTTTTCTATTCCTCAAACTGAATTGTGGAGTTACAGACACCCTCCCAGTGAGTCTCAGAGGAGGCAAACTTGGCAGAGGATAGAGTGAAAGATAGAAAAATCCATGCCTTGCAAATGCCAAGAGGAGGAACAATCAAATTAGCTGGCAAGGCCAGGCTTAACTGCAGGATCAGGGGATGGGGCGAGGATCTTAAAATCATTCTGTGTCAGGGAAACAAGCATTCTCCTCTCACAGAAAACACTGTTGTGTGTCCATTTAACTCATCTTCCTGGAGGCCCTCTAGTTTTTCAGAGAGCAGACCCGCGAAGGGACAGAATGCTTCTCAGTGGTGGCTCCATGGCTGGCTGGGCTGCCAAGAGGGCAGTCTGCCTGCAGCTCCGTGGCATGGCAAGCTGCCAGGGCCCGGAGAGCCGCGTCAGCTTTCCTTGGAGGAGCACCTGTTCTTCCTCTCTGTGCATCGGGGAGGTGCCACCTTCCTCCACCACACGCTGCTTCCTCCTGCATGGCTCCGTTTTGTCTTTCCTGATGGCAGATGCCTACTGCTCTCCTCCACGCACATACGGAGGAGGAGCTGGCCACCTCAGGCATCCGTTTCCCTGACATGCTCCTGCATCCCAGGTATCAGTCAGCAGCAGGTGCTGTGACATTATGACAAACACTCAGGTCCTCTGCACCTGAAGGCGGCACGTGCAGTGTCTCAGAGTCACTGACATCTCATTAATCAGTCCTCTGATTATGTTGCTCGGGGTCTCTGGGCTCAACTTTGGGCTCCAAACAGAATTTATTGCAATTTGAACATCCTTATTTTCAATCTGGGCATGACTGTCTTGTTTAAAATAGCATAATCTAGCTAAAATATCTCACTGGCTCTCTCAAATTGGCCAACCTTTTCTCTTGTCAATATTACACTTGGGTGTGCAGCAGTCAGCAAAATTTTTCTCTCATCCACTTTCTCAGTTTGCTAAAATGGAAGGAGATAGTCCATTGTCCCTTAACGTATTGTACTTTTAAGTTTTTTATTTCCTTAATTTTCACTTCTTTGAAAAGCAGAGAGAAGGCAGATTGAGAGAGACGGAAACAGAGAGCAGTAGCAAGCTATTCCATCTGATGTTTCAATCTTGAAATGGCCACAACAGCTGGGGCTGCACCAAGCCAGGCGCTGGGAACTCAATCCAGCTCTCCCACACAGGTCACAGGTAGCCAACTACCTGAGCCATTGCCTGCCGCCTCCCAGGGTGCACAATAGCAAGTGACTGGAACAGGGAACAGAGTGATTCCCAAGCAACATCTTAACCACTACACCAAATGTCGCCGAGGGAAGGCTGTGACTGTCAGCATACGACAATTGAAGAGGAAAAGATGTAGGTGATGATTAGTTTACCTGTATGCCATGAGGCTGCTTATTAGCTAGCGCTGATTAAGCCAGTTGTCTGTAAGCAGCCAAATGTGAGAATCTACTGGGCACATCGTAGCTGAGGAGACAGTTATGCAAATGTTCATGTAGCAGAATACTGACCGAGCCTCTTGCCTGGTAGCAAAGAGATGCTGAAGCCAGACTGCAGTGCATGGGTCTTTACATGCCTTCCAGGTTGGTCCACTCCATTTCTCCAGAGTATTCCCTTGCACTTTTTCCCATTAGAGTAAGGTTCAAGACATTATCCTGGCTTTTCCTGAATCAGAAGTTGGCAAGCTTTTTTTTTTTTTTTTTAACAAAAGGCCATATAGTAAATATTGTAAGTTTTGTGGACCAACATGTAAAATCGAGTGACTGTTCTTGCTGAAAGGTTAATAGCCATTGTTACATTTTTGCATCTAATAATGGAAAAATCATTCTGAGCTCATGGACCATGCAGAAGTAGTTGGTGAGCTACATTTGGCCCAAGGGCCTTCGTTTACTGACCTTGTTCAAAATTCTGTTAGTCTTGGAAGACTCAGATCAAATTCCAGTGGCTGTGTGAAATATATCTGACACTCCCCATCCAAAATTCTCATCTCTCTTAGGGTGTCTAATCTGAACAATTTATCTAGCTGTTACTCTTACATTTATCAGTGAATCTTGTAGGCATTATGCTAATGGAAGGAAATAGAAATTTTAAAATCGGGGCTGGTGTTGTGGTGTAGCTGGCAATGCCAGCATCTCATATGGGCACTGGTTTGTGTCCCGGCTGCTCCATTTCCTATCCAGTTCCCTGCTAACAGCCTGGGAAAAGCAGCAGAAGATAGCTCAAATGCTTATGCCCCAATCACCCATGGGAGAGATCTGGAAGAAGCTCCTGGCACCCGGCTTTGGCCTGGCACAGCCCTGGTTCAACTGGGAAGTGAACCAGTGGATGGAAGATTTCTGTCTCTGTCTCTCTCTCTCTCTTTCTCTGTAACTCTTCCCAAAAAGGAAAATTTTTAAATCAAACAAAATGATGTTCCAATTCTATTTTCTCAATTTGTAGCTGAGTGGCACTATGAAAACTAATTAAATTCTCTAAGTCTTAGTTTTCTTCCCTGTTCAGTTTCTATATTTTCATATGAATAATTTACTGAGAACACCATTAAAAGGAAATACATCAAAAATGTTTATATCTGCATTGTCGGTGTTTTGTTTTTCATTTCCTTACCTAGATTTTCTAAAATCCT